>NC_080203.1:59924630-60230255 GCF_030028045.1 Hippopotamus amphibius kiboko | reverse complement strand
TGATCAAGTGGGGTTTATGCCTGGGATGCAAGGATTCTTCAATATATGCAAATCAATCAACGTGATACATCATATCAACAACCTGAAGGATAAAAACCACATGATCATTTCAATAGATGCAGAAAAAACCTTTTGACAAAGTTCAACATCCATTTATGATAAAAGCTCTCCAGAAAATGGGCATAGAAGGAAATTACCTCAACATAATAAAAGCCATATATGAAAAACAAAAAGCCAACATTGTTCTCAATGGGGAAAAACTGGAAGAATTCCCTCTAAGAACAGGAACAAGACAAGGGTGTCCACTCTCTCCACTATTATTCAACATAGTTTTGGAATTTTTAGCCACAGAAATCAGAGAAGAAAAAGAAATAAAAGGAATCCAAATTGGAAAAGAAGAAGTAAAATCATCACTCTTTGCAGATGACATGATATTATATATAGAAAACCCTAGAGACTCTACCAGAAAACTGCTAGCACTAATTGATGAGTTTAGTAAAGCAGCAGGAT
This sequence comes from Hippopotamus amphibius kiboko, assembly GCF_030028045.1. NCBI lineage: Eukaryota > Metazoa > Chordata > Mammalia > Artiodactyla > Hippopotamidae > Hippopotamus > Hippopotamus amphibius. The sequence goes on along the minus strand of NC_080203.1, from coordinate 60,229,745 downwards.
ACAAAATTAATGCACGGAAATTTCTTGCATTCCTATACACTAACAACAGAAGAGCAGAAAGAGAAATTAAGGAAACTCTCCCATTCACCATTGCAACCAAAAGAATAAAATACCTAGGAATAAACCTGCCTAAGGAGGCAAAAGATCTGTATGCAGAAAATTTTAAGACATTGATGAAAGAAATCAAAGACGACACAAACAGATGGAGAGACATACCATTTTCCCTGGATTGGAAGAATCAACATCGTGAAAATGTCTGTACTACCCAAAGCAATTTACAGATTCAATGCAATCCCGATCAAATTACCAATGGCATTTTTCACAGAACTAGAGCAAGAAATCTTATGATTTGTATGGAAACACAAAAGTCCCCAAATAGCCAAAGCAATCTTGAGAAGGAAAAATGGAATTGGTGGAATCAGGCTTCCTGACTTCAAACTATACTACAAGGCCATAGTGATCAAGACAGTATGGTACTGGCACAAAAATAGAAAGGAAGATCAATGGAATAGAATAGAGAACTCAGAAGTAAGCCCAAACACATATGGGCACCTTATCTTTGACAAAGGAGGCACGAGTATACAATGGAAAAAAGACAGCCTCTTCAATAAGTGGTGCTGGGAAAATTGGACAGCAACAAATAAAAGAATGAAATTAGAACACTTCCTAACACCATACACAAAAATCAACTCCAAATGGATTAAAGACCTCCATGTAAGGCCAGACACTATAAAACTCCTAGAGGAAAACATAGGCAGAACACTCTATGACATCCATCAAAACAAGATCCTTTTGGACCCACCTCCTAGAATCATGGAAATAAACTGAAGAATAAGCAAATGGGACCTCATGAAACTTAAAAGCTTTTGCACAGCAAAAGAAACCATAAACAAGACTAAAAGGCAACCCTCAGAATGGGAAAAGATAATTGCCTATGAAACAACAGACAAAGGATTAACCTCCAAAATATACAAGCAGCTCATGACGCTTAATACCAAAAAAGCAAATAACCCAATCCACAAATGGGCAGAAGACCTAAATAAACAATTCTCCAAAGAAGACTACAGATGGCCAACAAACACATGAAAAGATGTTCAACATCACTAATCATCAGAGAAATGCAAGTCAAAGCCACAATGAGGTATCACCTCAAACCAATCAGAATGGCCATCATCACAAAGTCTGGAAACCACAAATGTTGGAGAGAGTGTGGAGAAAAGGGAACTCTCCTGCACTGTTGGTGGGACTGTAAGTTGGTACAGCCACTATGGAAAACAGTTTGGAGGTTCCTTAAAAAACTAAAAATAGAACTACCATATGATCCAGTAATCCCACTCCTGGGCATATACCCAAAGAAAACCATAATCCCAAAAGAAACATGTACCATAATGTTCACTGCAGCACTATTTACAATAGCCAGGACATGGAAGCAACCTAAATGCCCATCAACAAATGAATGGATACAGAAGATGTGGCATATATATACAATGGAATATTACTCAGCTATAAAAAGGGATGAGATGGAGCTATATGTAATGAGGTGGATAGAACTACAATCTGTCATACAGAGTGAAGTAAGTCAGAAAGAGAAGGACAAATATTGTATGCTAACTCACATATATGGAATCTAAAAATGGTACTGATGAACTCAGTGACAAGAACAAGGCAGCAGATACAGAGAATGGACTGGAGAACTCGAGGTATGGGAGGGGGCGGGGGGATGAAGGGGAAACTGAGATGAAGCAAGAGAGTAGCACAGACATATATATACTACCAACTGTAAAATAGGCAGTGGGAAGTTGTTGTATAACAAAGGGAGCCCAACTCGAGGATGGAAGATGCCTTAGAGGACTGGGGCGGGGAGGTTGGGGGGGACTCGAGGGGGGGGGAGTCAAGGAAGGGAGGGAATACAGGGATATGTGTATAAAAACAGATGATTGAACCTGGTGTACCCCCCAAAAAAAATAAAAAAAAAAAATAAAGCTTTATCAAAAAAAATAGGGATATGTTTAATATTTTACTTTATATTTGGAGTTATTCAAGAATAATAACAGGCCAATTATTATTAATTTACATTTTTTCTAAATCAGTTGTAAAAATAATGAATCCTGTCAGCAGAATAAAATTTACTGTAAAAAGTTTCCGTGTTTTATCACATTTATGAGGATATGCTTGACAAAAAAAGAAGACACACAAAATTTTTATTTGGTCATTTATGGTGTTTTAGATTCTATGTTCATTAGCCTTATTAATGTTAGCTTATCCCATTGAAAGGGAAGATGGGTTAATTTCAAAAAATGAAAAGTGGTTAAAAGTTTTTATGATGTCCAGAATAAAATCAACTTTAGCTAATAGATATTTTTAATTCCTTACTTAATATTATTATTTTCTGTTACAAATTCATTGTGAAATAAATAAATGGATAATTTTTTCAAAAAAATAAAATAAAATAAAAAATAAAACTTCTAGGCTTAATTGATATTTATAGGACATTGCATCCAAAAACTAAAGAATACACTTTATTCTCAAGTGCACAGGGAACATTTTCCATGATAGATCACATCTTGGGGCATAAATCAAGCCTCAGAAGAAAATTGAAATCGTACCTACCATTTTCTCTGACCACAACACCATGAGACTAGTTATCAACTGCAAGAAAAATAAACTGTAAAAAATAGAAACACATGGAGGCTAAACAATATGTTATTAAACGACCAAGAAGTCACTGCAAAAATCAAAGGGGAAATCAAAAACTACCTAGAAACAAATGACAATGAAAACACAATTACTCTAAACCTATGGGATGGAGCAAAAGTAGTTCTAAGAGGGAAGTTTATAGCAATACAATCCTACCTCAAGAAACAAGAAAAATTTCCAATGAACAACCTTGCCTTACACCTGAAACAATTAGAGAAAGAAGAAGAAGAAGAACAACAACAACAAAAAACAAAACAAAAAACAACAACAACAACAACAACAACAAAAAAAAAAACACAGGGTGACCAGAAGGAAAGAAATCATAAAGATCAGATTAGAAATAAATGAAAAAGAAAGGAAGGAAACAGTAGCAAGGATCAATGAAACCAAAAGCTGGTTCTTTGAGAAGATAAATAACATTGATAAAAGATTAGCCAGACTCATCAAGAAAAAAAGGGAGAAGATGCAAATCAACAGAATTAGAAATGAAAAAGAAGTTACAACTGACACCTCAGAAATACAAAAGATCATGAGAGACTACTACAAGCAACTATATGCCAATAAATTAGATAACCTGGAAGAAATGGATACATTCTTAAAAAAGTACAATCTTCCAAGGCTGAACCAGGAAGAAATAGAAAATATGAACAGACCATTCATAAGCACTGAAATTGAGACTCTGCTTAAGAATCTCCCAACAAACAAAAGCCCAGGGCCAGATGGCTTCACAGGTGAATTCTATCAAACATTTAGAGAAGAGTGAACACCTGTCCTTCTCAAACACTTCCAAAATATCGCAGAAGGAGGCGCACTCCCAAACTCATTCTACAGGGCCACCATCACCCTGATACCAAAACCAGACAAAGATGTCACAAAAGAAGAATATTACAGGCCAATATTACTGATGAATATAGATGCAAGAATCCTCAACACAATACTAGCAAACAGAACCCAACAGCACATTAAAAAGACTTTACAGCATGATCAAGTGAAGTTTATCCCTGGGATTCAAGGATTCCTCAATATATGGAAATCAATCATTGTGATACATCATATTAACAAATTAAAGGATAGAAGGGGTAGCATTTATCATATTGCACATCACTCTGTTCCTCCTTTCCTTACATTTTTCCACTTAATTCTCACACAGTGTTTTTCCTTTTTTACAGATGAATAAATTCAAAGGGTAGATAACTTGCTAAAGATTATACCATTACTGGAACTTCCCTGGCAGTCCAGTGTTGGGACTCTACATTTCCAATGCAGGGGGTGCGGGTTCGATTCCTGGTCTGGGAACTAAGATCTCACATGCCAGGCAGCATGCCCACCCCCCCAAAAAAAAGATTATACCATTACTGAAAATAAGAACAAGATGCAGAACTGGTATCTAGTGTGAAACTTTTCATGAAGCAGAGGAAAAAAGAAAAAAATACACAGGTATTCCTCAGAGATATTGTCGGTTTCATTCCAGGCCACCACAGTAGAGGGAGTTGCACAAAATTTTTGGTTTCCCTGTGCATGTAAAAGTTATGTATACACTATACTGTAGTCTATTAAGTGGTAGCAATGTGTCCAAAAAAAAAAAAAAAACAATGCACATCCCTTGATTTAAAATAGTTTACTGCTAAAAAATGCTAACCATCATGTGAGCCTTCAACAAGTCAGTCTTTTTCGCAATAATAACTTCACTGATTACCATAACAAATATAATAATAATAATGAAAAAGTTTGAAATATTGCAAGAGTTAACCAAAATGTGACATATGTGAAGTGAGCAAATGCTGTTGGAAAAATGGACCCAACAGACTTGCTCCACACAGGGTTGCCACAAACCTTTGATTTGTAAAATATGCAGTATCTGCAAAGTGCAATAAAGTGAAATAATACAACAAGGTCTGCCTGTGTGTAGACATGCGTATACTTACTCAACTTTGCAAAAAGGACAACTGAGAGATGACTAAGGAAGGATAAGTCTGAAGCTAATGAAAGGGATTACCTATAATGAGGATGGGTGAGATTTGCACCCCCTTTTTAAAAGTTGAATATAAACAAATTAATGAACATTACAGAAAGTTAGCAACTTATTCACATAGAGAATTATTTCAAAAGTTATTTCAAGTTATGCCAAAAACGAACAGTATTCTGGGTGCATCCTTAGAGGTGAGTTTATTGTTCATGGTAGTGTTGGTATCAAGAGAAGGTGAGAAATGAAAATCTTTCCATTGCTGCAGGGCATAGGAAAGTAAGAGGGCTCCTGAGTGGAAGTCCTCTATCTGTTCCTTTCCTGTGTGTGCAAACTGTAGTTAAACTCTTCCATTGAAACTAGAGAAACCATTAAAAGATGAGCTTTTGGCTTTCAGTATTGGGTATTTGTAGTACATGGACAGATTAGGGACACATAATGCTGTATTAGAGTGGCAAGAGTGTTCTAAGCAATTGGGGGAAGTGATAGGAAAATAAGTCTAGATTCTTGACACAATCACAATTTTCTCCTGTAAAATGGAGAAAATAGTAAAGGGTACATAGGCCACCACTGCTTTCTTGGTGGCCTTTCTGACAAAAACAATGATATAAAAGTTTATTGTTAATGAATTTCCTTTCAGGGGAAGAATGATAGCCACTGACCCTTGGAATTCAGTGCTCAAGAGTTACTTTTAAAGAGGTTTGAGACTGACTAGATTATAAACGTATTTGTATACCTATTGTCTATTCCCTGGTAGAATGTAAGCTTCACCAAGACAAGGCATATTTTTTGAACCCCAATGAAGAGGGTTGTGAGGATTGAGTAATGCATGTAAAGCTGACTTTGGACATTGCTTAACTAAATGTGAGATTGAGTTCACTTATAGTCAATATGAGTAGCAGGTTTGAACTTCAGCAATTTTTTGTCAGATGTAAATTTCCAAAAAATTATGAATAAATTTGATTATATACCAAAAAATAATCAAAGGATAAAAACCATATGATGATCTCAATAGATGTAGAAAAAGCTTTTGACAAAGTTCAACATCCATTTATGATAAAACTCTCCAGAAAGTGAGCGTAGAAGGAAATTAACATAATAAAAGCCATATATGACAAAACAACAGGCAACATCATTCTTAACTGGAAAAACTGAATGCATTCCCTCCAAGAATAGGAACAAGACAAGGGTGCCCACTCTCACCACGATTATTCAACACAGTTTTGGAAGTCTTAGCCACAACAATGAGAAGAAAATGAAATAAAAGGAATCCAAATTGGAAAAGAAGTAAAATTGTAACTCTTAGCAGATGACATGATATTATACATAGAAAACACTAAAGATTCTACCAGAAAACTGCTAGCACTAATCGATGAATTTAGTTAAGTAGCAGGAAACAGAATTAATGCACAGAAATCTCTTGCATTCCTATACACTAACAATGAAACACCAGAAAGAGAAATTAAGGAAACATTCCCATTCACCATGGCAAAAAAAAGAATAAAATACCTAGGAATAACCAAGGAGGCAGAAAACTATAAGACACTGATGAAAGAAATCAAAGATGATACAAACAGATTGAGGGACATACCAAGTTCTTGGATTGGAAGAATCAACATTGTGAAAATGACTATCCTACCCAAAGCAATTTACATATTCAGCACAATCCCTATCAAATTACCAGTGGCATTTTTCACAGAACTAGAACAAGAAAATTTACAATTTGTATGGAAACACAAAAGACCCCGAATAGCAAAAGCAATATTGAGGAGGAAAGACGGAGCAGGAGGAATTAGACTCCCTGACTTCAAACTATAATACAAGGCTACAGTGACCAAGACAGTATGGTACTGGCACAAAACCAGAAATACAGCTCAGTGAAACACAATAGGGAGCCCAGAGATAAACGCAGGCACGTATGCCACCTTATCTTTGATAAAGGAGGCAAGAATATGCAATGGAAAAAGCCTCTTTAATAAGTGGTGCTGGGAAAATTAGACAGCTACATGCAAAAGAATGAAATTAGAACACTTCCTAACACCATACACAAAAATCAACTCCAAATGGATTAAAGACCTCCATGTAAGGCCAGGCACTCTAAATTTCCTAGAGGAAAACATAGGCAGAACACCCTATGACATCCATCAAAGCAAGATCCTTTTGGACCCACCTCCTAGAATCATGGAAATAAAATCAAGAATAAGCAAATGGGACCTCATGAAACTTAAAAGCTTTTCCACAGTGAAAGAAATCATAAAGAAGACAAGAAGACAACCCTCAGAATGGGATTAAATACTTGCCAATGAAGCAACAGACAAAGGATTCATCTCCAAAATATACAAGCAGCCCATGCACCTTAATACTGAAAAAGCAAATAACACAATCCCCAAATGGGTAGAAGACCTAAATAGACATTTCTCCAAAGAAGACATGCAGATGGCTAACAAACACATGAAAAGATGCTCAACATCACTAATCATTAGACAAAGGCAAGTCAAAGTCACAATGAAGTATCACATCACACAAGTCAGAATGGCCATCCTCAAAAAATCTAGAAACAATAAACACTGGAGAGGGTGTGGAGAAAAGGGAACAGTCCTGCACTGTTGGTGGGAATGTAAGTTGGTACAGCCACTATGGAAAACAGTATGGAGGTTGCTCAAAAAACTAAAAATGGAACTACCATATGACACAGCAATCCCACTCCTGGGTGTATACAATGAGAAAACCATAATCCGAAAAGAAACATGTACCATAATGTTTATTGCAGCACTATTTACAATAGTCAGGACATGGAAACAACCTAATTGCCCATCAACAGATGAATGGATAAAAAAGATGTGGCACATATATACAATGGAACATTACTCAACCATAAAAAAGAATGAAATTGAGTTATTTGTAATGAGGTGGATGGACTGAGTCTGCCATACAAAGTAAGACAGAAAGAGAAAAACAAATATCATATGCTAACTCATATATATGGCATCTAAAAAAATGGTACTGATGAACTCAGTGACAGGGCAAGAATAAAGATGGAGATGTAGAGAACGGAGTTGAGGACACAGGGTTGGGGGGGCAAAGCGGAAGATGCGATGAAGTGAGAGAGTAGTATTCACATATATACACTAGCGAATGTAAAATAGATGGCTCCTGTGAAGTTGCTGCATAGCATAGGGAGATCAACTTGATGATGGGCGATGACTTAGAGGGTCAGGATAGGGAACGTGGTAGGGAGTCATGGGAGGGAGGTGATATGGGTATATATGTATAAATACAGCTGATTCACTTTGGTGTACCTCAAAAATTGGCACTACAGTGTAAAGAAATTATATTCCAATGAAGTGCTTAAAAAATTATGGTTTTCTTTCTTCTATGTGCAGAGTTTAGAATAACTTTTCCAACATAGATATGCATTCTCTCTCTCTCTCTCTCTCTGTGTATATACATATGCACAGATAGGCATTATGTATGTATATACATATCAGCATATATTTATACCAGCATTATGCATTTATGTAATTGTAAAATATCAAGAGTTACTGGAAAGAAATCACCACTCTGTTATTAAGATACACACTGGATCTATATCACTAAATTGTTAGTCACATTTATGAAATATATTAAAAACCTTATGATTTCACATACTTTCCCTGATGGCTTCTGAAGGTAGAATAGACATCTGACAGGAAGGGTTGAAGTACAGAGTTACAAACCAGGTCATATACCACTCATTACTCATATGCAAGTATATGTTAGATTTTAAAACTAATGTTGTGTAGTATATGGTTAGTAAAGAGAAATACTGGAGGTAAGAAATTAGGTTAATTCAATTGTTCAAATTCTGAAGTTATATATTATAAAGTATATATTAATATTTTATAAAAAACTATCTTGAGAATTACTCGTAGAGTAAGCAGACAATAAACCGTGTCCTCCTTTATGGGAGTAAAGATTTAAAAAAAATATGCTCCCCAAATTACACATCTATATTTCTTTCATGCTCCTGTCAAAAACCACATATTGGAGTACCCCAGCTAAAACAGGTCAGAAAAATGAAATTAACAAACCTAACATGTGCTTGGATTCGCTAAACTTTATTTGTGACAGCTACAACTTAGTGGATGATTGAAAGATAAATGATAAAAATCGTTGACTGTAAGCATTTTTCTTCATATTGGAGCCTGATTTTTTTCCATTAACCAAACTCCAAAAAAATTATCTAACTTCCTTTCTGTTTAGGATTAGCAATCTACAGTATGTTTATATAAAAAATATCTAAGAATAAATACATATTTAATATATAAATTATAAATATGAATATATATATAAATATATTTAGATATTGTTTATAGCAGTTTTAAGTTATTACTTATTCTTCATAAAAATTATAAAATACTCTGAAATATGTAGATTACTTTTAGTTATTTAGTCATATACTTTAATTCAAATAGAAATAGCTCAATCTAAAGTTAGCATAATCATTTGTTTATAATAAACTGAGTTCATTATATAAATTTCTCAGACCTGAGAGCCTACTTAACAGGTGGCTGAGATTTGCATCCAGGTTTGCCTCTCAAAAATCCTACACCATTAATTTTGAAAATAGAGTCATATTATAAAATGTCAATTAATAGATATTGAATATATTAGAAAATTGTGAAATTTAGAGCAAGAAACTTTATTTATTTGTGGTTAAACTTCTGAACTATATTCATGCTGCCCATTTTTAAGATAATGAGTAACAAAATATATGTTCAATGATGGAGTGACTAATTAACAATAATAACATTAGTAAAACATAATTACATGTCTATCAAAAATGTTCAATATTAATTATACTGGCATCTTTATATATTTTAAATCGTACAGTAATGTGATCATCATATATGAAAAGGCATGCCCATCATATCTCATTCAAAAAAGATGTAATTAGATTTGAAAGTCTACTTCACAGAATTTTAATCAGAGCCCATTGAAGTTTAAGAAATCTAGAGACAAGGATTGTCTTCTATAGCATTAGCAGATATTGTAGTAGCATCATCTATTCCATTTTCTCAGAGAGTACATTAGGGTATATTTATGTTTGTTAGAAGGGTAAAAGCTACCTAGATTATAGCTTGTCCACATTGCAAATGATTGTCCATATATCTCCATTGTATCCTTTGAATAAATTTTAATTATTCAACTAAATTCTGGATTTATACTATTCTTGTTTTATAAACAAATACAAGTCGTTTTCTTCTACTGTTCTTCTCATAATGATGACACATATATGACATTGCCTGAATGATGTGTACTTGGACTTAAAACAAATAGCAACATCATTAGATGTTTCGTATATGGCTCTTAAATCGTTTAGAAAAAGATGGTAGTAACTCACAGATCTCACTTTGACAAATCTGAGGATACTCAATATTCTAATTCCCTTCTTTGTAGAATACAAATTGCAAGGCTTGCTCAAATAAATTGTATTAAGAGATAAAAACATGGACCCTGAAAACTGAGTGTCTTTTTTAGTGGGCTGAACTTGAAAATAAAAATACCAAAACAGAGTACATTACAATGTTCCTAGAATAAAGGTCATCTTTCCCCATATCTAAAAATGAATGAATGCTTCTTTTGCATTTATGTTATATTCTGTTTATCTATAGAGAATCTCAAAAGATTTAAACTTTGCTCAATGAAATTATGTTTAACTACTGAAGTGGAGCCACCTATGGTGTGTAACAGTGCAAACTTTTTTTTTTCTTGAGCTAAAATGGGGAAATAGATATCCATGTCCTGATTCTCAATATTGGTACTAACGTAAGCAGAAATTAATATGTTCTTTGTAGGAAATATGTACACAAGAAAAATATTTCACTACGTTTTCTAAATTTAAATATTAGTTCTGTTGAGGACATGCACAAAAAACACAAGCACACACAGCGTTGTACAAATGGAAACTGCTTTGACCAAATCATGAGTTTCTCATTTACAAAATGTTTACTGTATGACATTGTCTCTTAAAAGTGAAACTGATTTGCAATTTATTTGAGTAACTTTGATTTTAAGGAGTATTTATTCAATTTAATGTTTTAGAGAATTATATCCTTTACTTGGATTAAACTGTGAAGTAAAAGAGGTAAACAGAAATTTGAATTATTTGAATTCAAGAATCAAAAACTTTAAATGTGATCATAGGTATAATACTGTCATATTTCTGTTTTGCAAAGGTGAAGAGATTGCAGAAATATTAATGCTAATTAGGGAGCTGAAAAACTATGAATTTATTTTATATAAAAGAAAGAAAAATTTCTGACAATGACATATAAGTAGCCTCTTGCTGAGTAAAACTTTGAACACTCTGAGTACAACTATGTACCTCTATCTATCTTCATCTATTTACCTATCAACCTATCTATCATCTACCTAACTATCAGCTCAAGAAAGTGAGCCCAGTGTTGAGAATCCTTATCCTTCTAAGTATGTACTAAATCTGGAGGGGTAGCTCTGAGATAAGCAGTGTTTTTTGACAGCCTCTCATGTTTATGGGGCATAATTTGGTAAGTTAGGCATATAGGTGTGTGACTGAATTAGTTATATATTTCTGTGTAACAAATTACTCTAAAATTAGTGGCTTAAAACAACTAAGCTTTTATTATCCTAGAGTTTCTTTTTAAAAATTTTTCTTTTTAAAATCTTTTTTAAAATTTATTTTATTTATTACTTATTTTTACTGGCTGCATTAGGTCATCATTTCTGCGTGTGGGCTTTCTCTAGTTGCGGTGAGAGGGGGCTACTCTTTGTTGCAGTACATTGGCTTCTCATTGTGGTGGCTTCTCTTGCTGCAGAGCAGGGGCTCTAGGCACGTGGGCTTCAGTAGTTGTGGCATGTGGGCTCAGTAGTTGTGGCTTGCGGGCTGCAGAGCACGGGCTCAGTAGTTGTGGCACATGGGCTTAGTTGCTCCATGGCATGTGGAATCTCCCTGGACTAGGGATTGAACCTGTGTCCTTTGCATTAACAGGTGGATTCTACACCACTGCAGCACCAGGGAAGTCCTCTTTTTACAATTTTTTAAAAAAAATTTACATTGGAGTATAGTTGATTTGCAATGTTGTGTTAGTTTCAGGTGTGCTTCATTGTTTGTGATGCCCTGTGTTCCCCCAAATTATAGATTTTTTCTTTTGAATAAAGAACATCAAGCATATTGTTAAATTGTCTTAATTTTGTCATTTGACACTATAGACTATGTCTTGTTCCTAGTGCTAACTAAACACTATATCTCATTCCCAAACTTTAGGCATTGTATTTTGCTGAAATCTATAGTCATAAGATCTACTTTTTTACCTTAAAGAAAGCTGGATAAATTAAAAACAAAAAACTTTTCTGCCACTTAAACTACTGAAGCCTTTTGTTTCTAATACACATTGACTTACCTTAATTACTATTTGTATATGTTTCAGTAAAAATTGTATCTTGTCTGCTTTTTGACTGCCTGTTTCCTTTTACATGAAGAGTAGAAAAATATGCCACCCCAAAGTATTCCTTCTTGGCATAAAGATCATTCTGAGAAACCAAACACAAAGGAGAAGCTCTGAAAACAGTAGAAGTTAATATTTTGTAAGAGAAATCTACATTTATAAAGAAAATTTACATTAGAAATGGGACTTGTACTAGGAAGAGAGCTATTACAAGGGATAACTATTTTCTTTTCTTTTTTCTTTCTTTCTTTTCTTTTTGTTTTCCTGAGACTTATCTGCATGGCAGGTGACCTTTGTTTACCAAATTTTTCTGCCTCTCACCTTCTCTAGAATTGCCCCCCACCACCATCTCTTTTGTCTTCATCTGAAGATGGGTTTAAGGCAGTTTCTTGGCCAATCACAAGGAATTTACTCATTTTTATTGGGTATATCCTATGTATAAGGTATATATGTCAAGAAACTTGTGTTGTTTATTCTTGTTATTGTCTTGAATTACAGGGTGGTTTCAGAAAAGAACTCAGAAGAGTAGAAGGAAATTTATTTTTCTTCCCTTACACACAATTATATATTTTCTGCCAACTGATAAAAATATTATTTTTTAATATATATGAAACAATTCATTCTGTTCAATGGCTAATATTCTGTAAATCTGCTACTACTTATAATTATGACTAGACTTTTAAAGTGCTCTATGGAATTGTAGGTGTTGTTAAAAGATAAGGTGAAGCATACTAAAAATTTTAAGAGTTTATTTGGGCAAAATTCAATTGAATCATGCAGTATTCAGTCTAGCAGATAGAAACTCCAAGCATGTGAACAAAATGAAAGACTTTTATAGGCAGAAGGGAGCTGAAATAAAGAAGTTATACTAGATAAAAATGGTGGTAGGTTATGGTAAGTGTGAATGAAAAATATTTTCTGCCATATCAAAAAGCAAAGGATGTTGAAGCCATCAAGCCACTGCAGCTACTCCCTAGGTTCCACCCTGATGGGACTCAGGTTGGGAAAGAACAGGATCCTGGCCCTAGATATGGTGCATATAAAAGATATGGTGCATATCGAAGGAATGATTTCACTGAGCCCAGACTGTTGCACCTTCCCTTACACAGAAAAGTGCTAAATTCCTTAACGTGAGATATCTAGTTTTCTTTAATTAACAGTAATCTTTTGATGTTCCAACAACCTAGTTTTTGTTGCAAAAACCCCTATGTATCCTGGCACCTCCCTTACCTCTTTGGGGAGGTCTCTTTCTTCTACAACTACTTCCTGCTGAGAGTGGGCATAATCCTGCCTAGTAAAGTAGAAGTCTCTCTCCACCTGATCTAAATCAAGGTATTCTGTGCCTGAAACCAGCATTCACCCTGGTAGTAACAATAATTTTGCCTGAAACTGTTGAACCCTATTGGAGATGAACCTTGTAAGCAGTTGAAACAGACAGGGGCAAAACAGGAGGCCTAACAGGATAGTCATTGCTGGGTCCAGAAAAGAAAGGCAAAATTTGGGGTGAAGGCTGAAGGATGCAGGACCTCCACCCCAGTTCCCAAGAAGTATCTTGAGTATGAAGTCTCTCAGGGGGCAGTTGTTAGGGGAACCACTGACCAAAACCACCCACCCTGGCCAGGCATGATAGTAACCACTTCCTTGAGTTATCTTACAACAGGAGGTCCTGATAAGGAATGTGGAACTAACAAGCTACCACAAATTAGGAGAATTCAGGAAAGGTCAAAGGAGGGAGGAGACTTCAGTCCATATGTCCTACCATCCCCCCAGAATCCTTCTTGCTGAAATCCATCTTGGCTGTGTGATACTCACACCACCAGGAAGGACCCTGAGAAAGAGCGATTGGCCAGAGAAAACCAAGAAACTAACCCTATTACCATAAAACCTGAGACTGCAAGCCACGTAGCAGAGCAGTTCTCCTAGTTTCCCTTACCCTCCTGCTCTCCATCCAGGCATATTTCTGGAAAAGTCAAAACTAAACTATTGTGACTAAATTATAGTGAGCTGGAATTTAGCATATGTGACTTCTTCTGGGGCCAATTGTCTTGTTTTTAGAGTGTGCAAATATCATGCCTGATAACCACATTGCACTGAGGTTTGTTGTACATGTATGTGTGTGCACACATGTTCCTGTATGCCTATGAACATACACAAAGCTCAGGAAGTTAAGATGTTATACTTCAATGGTTAAAATCTTCTTGGAGCTTATTTTCTTCAAGAAATATTTTATATCAATTGGCACATACACTTTTAAGATATACCTCACTGCTGTTATAAAAACTAATTCTGATGTAACTCTACATTCTGGTAAAGATTTTGTGCCTAAATCAAGCATTGGATATTTAAATCTCTTTTTTTGGGGGGGTACTTCCTGTATTTATTCATTTCTACTTTGTCTTTTGATATAATTCACAATCTTCTCATAAAATGTTACATTAATATTAATAAAGGTATTAATAAATTCTCAATTTCTCTATAGATATAATTTTCTTATATCTTCTCTTGTATTGTTATTGTTATTTTATCATTCTATTTCTCATTTTATTGTTTTAATTATAACTGACATACCATTCCTTTATTTTCCTAATTGATAGTTTTTTCTTAAAAATGGACCATTTTAGGATTTAATTATCTGTTCTAAAACAATAAAAATATACAAATCTTATACAAATAATGTATATATGTGGTCTCCAAAGGTAGCCATGAATTCTGTGATATATAAAATACTACAACTATTGATATTTTAGTCCTAAGGCTTTCTTCTCATAGTAGAGAGGCTGTTATGATTCCTGGAACCTTGATTATACTCTGCAATGCCAGCATCCTTATAACTGGGAAGAAATAACCTTACTCCATATTGAATCTATTTCTTTAAGCTATATCCTTTGTGCACTATAGCTAATTGTCTCCTGCCCAGCCTTACTAACTTTGTGTATAAGCATATTAAGCATTAAAGGAATTGGGGCTGTATCTTGAAGTATACCTAATATCCCCTTTCCAAAAACTCTGCCTCCCATGCTTAATTTTAAAAGCTAGAATACTTTTGCCTAGCTTGTAGATATACTAATAATGAGAAGAGTAATTTCCCCTTGCTTGGTGACCACTCATCCACAGAGATAAGGAGTTACAGAATAGAAAATAACATCTGCCTTGTTGAAGATTTACAGGAGTAACATGACCAGGTCGATGTTGAACAACTGCAAGAACAAAGGATTGCCATGTCCCCTCCAAGGTCTGGTCAACACCAAGGACTGCAACCACACATCATCTCTTGACCTTGCTCCCTCCTGTCTCGCCCTCTTTGTAGCATTAAAGAAGCCTGTATTCAAGCTGAACAAGATGTTTCTTTAGGACATTACTCTGCCATCTTATCAGTTTGTTGGCTTTCTGAACAAAGTCACTATTCATTGCCCTAAGGACTTAATGCCCTGTTTTGTAGTGATTTATTTGCCTGTCTCTCAACTTACTGGCCTGTCACATGAGGCGAGCAGCACAAGCATAGACTTGGTAACAGCATGAGATTAACAAAGTCTAAAATGAATGGTTAAAGAGAAACTGTGTCATGATTTTAAAAACATGGCGAAATAGAGACATCTTCTAAACATTTCCTTTTGGGTGAGACTATCATCATAATTGTTTTATTATCAGAAATACACAAAGCTTCCTGTGGATTAAAACAAATCAAATCATCCCAAAGCTGTTTTTTCCCCTCCCTTCAAAATACAGATATTAAGAATAAGGTATGAAGATATATATATATATATATATATATATATGTATTTCAAAAATTTTACTGAGATTAATTAATCATGAGAGACATGTCTTAAAGAAATGGGTTGACAAGGAAAATATACAAATTTATTTCATCTCCAGAAGAATACCAAGCTAAACTAATTTATATATAATATACAATCATATTTAAGAAAGCACTTCATAAAATACATATAATCTGATCAGAAAAACATCATTTTCCTTTGACCATTACTCTATTTACAACATTAATTTTTCATTGGAACCAGAGAACTACAATTTAGAAGAACACATCTGCTATGGACTATTTGGTCAACAACCCTGCTAGTAAAATATATATTCATTAAATTTTAAAAATCTCACTATAGTTTACAATTGTTTATTATAAAGGTTTTTAATATTTTCAGACTTGAATATTCTTTATTGGTAAATACAACATGAGTTTCTGATATTTGTCTTACACACAAGTGTCAATTCTATTAGAAATGTAGCTCAAGTGTAATTGTAACAGAACTAGACTCTATGGGGCCTTCCCAGGACAGAACCGCCACCCCATGTCCTCTGCCTGCCTCTTGTTTGTAGAAAAGCTTTATTCTCCCAGGCCTCCTCTGAGTCACAAAAACCTAGCTCAAGGATTAATGTTTGAATGAATGTGAACATGTAATGACAAAAAAATAATAGTTAGGCCAGGATAACAAGTAACAATTTAAACAGTAAGTCAGCCATACAGCAGTCACAGAATCCTTAGTTTCTCCTGAAAGACACAGATAACAGTGTCTGATGCACATTCCTGAGTTGTTTTACAGGTACGAAAACCCCCACTGGATGGAAGACGTTAACTACATGATGACTATGCACACATAGCCCCCACACCAGTTGGAGCTTGAGCATTGATAATGTTAACACCTGTGACAACACCCTGTCACCTCACCATCAACCAAGCAGAGAATTATGTGCAAGCTAATTACATATCCTACAACCACCCTTCCTCACCTTGCTTTAAAACCCCTTCCCTGAAACCCATCCAGGTTTTTTGAACATTAGCTTTCTTCACTCCTTGCTTGGTGCCTGCAATAAACAATGCACTTTCCTTCACCACAACCCAGTGTCAGTAGATTGGCTTTACTCCATGTGGGTGAGCAAACCCAAATTCAGTTCAGTAACATAATTTCTTATCAATTTGTATTAAAATTCTATAATTATATTAAATATTATTGATTAGTTTTAGTCATAAAATAATTCACCTTTCTAAGAAATAAAAATGCCAACACGTATTTAAATATAAATTATTTTTAAACAACCCAAAGTGGGAAAATGGAGTCATGCAGAATCCAGATGGCCTGACCAAGAGTTTGGAGTAAATCACTGCAGTATATAAGAAAGAGGATATGATTGAAAATTATTGAACTATATTCCTTTAGAACAGTAGTTCTCAACTTTGATAATATATCAGAAACACCTGGAGGGCTTCTTTAAACAATTTCTGTGTCTTAGCCCCTGTTTTTCTGTAGGGCTGAGGTTAAGCTAAATAATTTGCATTTCTCTAAAATTCCTAGATGATCCTGATGCTGCTAGTCTGGAGATCATACTTTGAAATACACTGCCTTAGAGAAGCTGGAAACTAACTTCAAAACCTTTTGGAATAGTTAACAGACTTCAGTGGACACTGGTTTCAGTGAAAATATTTTTTTACTCTTAGTGGACAATGGTAGTCAAAAGTCTTCAATGTGATATTTATTTTCATTTTTATTTAAATTGTAATATCTCTTTTAACAAAAAGTGTTTAATTTTACTTATTGGAAAATAGCAGATATTTTCTTTTATGTAGCCTCATAAAATTGATTTTTAAAATGAAGTTTTAAAAATCATGGTTCTGGGACCACAAATTTAAAAATCAGCATTTGTTTTTTCAGAAAAGATAATCTTCTGTTTCCTACATTATGAACCTTCAATAAGTCATCATGGTTTTAAACACCTCTATTTCATCCACCTATTTCTACTCCATCTGCCTTTCTAGTTTATCCTAAGGAGACACATTTTATGTATCTTAGACAGTATGACAACAACTAAACTAAAGCCATTCAAAATGCTTTAGAATTCCAAATGCTTGTTTACACTTAAGTGAAATAAAAACACATTTAGAATTAGAAAGGAAGAGACTTTATGCTTTTTCCAAATTTTATTGACTATAAAACTTCAGAATGAAGTTCAATGAACCTAAGATAGAATAAACACAAAATTCAAAACCACAAAAAAACAATCATTATCTGCTTAAAAATAGATACATATATGGTAAAAACAACAAAGAAGAGCAAAGACAGGATTAACCAAAATTCAAGATAGTGGATACCTCTGCTGAGAGAGGAATGTGATCAGAGAGCGGAACTCAAAGTCCTCAGATATATTAGTATGTTCTTCTTCTCAAGTGCCATAAAAGGCAAATAAGCATTTTTATTATTCTTTAAATTGTACATATACAAAAGATTTTTTTGCACACATTAGATATCACAATAACAATAAAAAAAATGAATTTCATATGGTTCTTCTTACTTATAACACAAGCCAGAAACCCAGGGTGTCATTCTTCACCACTCCCTCACCAACAATCCAATTAATTATCACCAGGGTTAATCTTCTCTCCTAAATCCACTACCCTCCACCTCTACCTCGAGTCTCTAGGAAGAGACTTTAATTAAAAAGAAAGGCTATTTTAATGGGGAGCACACTTGGGATCTCAGAAGTCTGTGAGCATTTTCAAAACCAAACAGAAGTATATTTTGCTAAGGGTAAAGAAGTGGCAAGCAGAAGTAACCAGAATCTTTGAAGGGAATCTGGACAAACAAGGGGAAATGGCCAGTGGGTTCTGACAGGGAAGTGTCTTGCTGTACTCAGATAATTGCCAGGAGGATTTGATGAGGGAGGCACATTCCACTGTATTTGTGCTTGTTCAGGCTTGGGGGCAAGCAGAGTTCTGGGTTCCTGTAGGAAAGAGAGAAACCTGACTAAAGTTTGGTAACAACAAAGCAGAGAATAAAGAGCAAGCAACTGTAAACACTTGGCAACTTATGAGAAAATTGTCAATTAAATTATACTTAGCCGTCTATAGTTTCTGAATCCTACTTAAGAGAAGTTGACATAAAGCAGCAGAGATTTACTTTGTTAGATTTACTACTTTATTTTTGTAATATAAATATATAAATTGTGGATAAAACTAAAAGGTTCAGAAGGGTAATATTTAAGTAATATTTTACAATTTTGAATCCTCATTACCATCTACATGCACGCATGCACACACACACACACACAGTATGCTACAATGAAAACTAAAATATATTTGCAAGCAGAAATAGTTATGATATTGAACAAAAATTGTCAGATTATTTAACCTCTGATTTCAGTTTATTTATCATTAAAATTATTACAATCTAATGTAATGAATAAATTAAGTACAGTAGCAGTATTGAAATACTGAACATAGTGCTTGGCACATAATACAAATTATAATTTTATATTTATTAATTTTTGAATGAATGAATACTTGCAAAAGGTGGCAGAATATGCCACCTCAAAATATTCTACTTTGGCATAAAGAATATTTTAAGCTGAAAGCAACTGAGAAGAAGTATGTATAAGAAAATCTCCTATCTTTCCCCTATTTGCTTAAAAGCAGGACATAGTTTTTCAAAGGTGTCCCTCTTTCTCTCTTTACCAGAAGGAAAAAAGTTAACCACCAGAGATTTAGTTTAGATTCTTTCAGCCTGGATGCATCACTAAAGGAATCTATATAACAAACTTTACTCACTAGCCTTTATCTACTATTAGTTTGCTCCAATATATTTACTTTGCACAGTTGCAGCATTTGGAATCCTAAAACTGCTGTATTTTTTTTTATTTTTATTTTTCTGTAATTATACTATTCTTTGTGGAAGATACTATATAAACTGGTGTTCTAAGTCACCACTTTGAGTTATTCATTATTTTCCTGAGTATCTCCCATGTATACACAAATTATACATGATAACAAACTTCTATTTGTTTTTCTCTTATTTATCTGTCCTTTATTACAGGGCTTTCAGCCAAAAATTTAGAAAAGGGTAAAGGGAAATTTATATTTTCTCTCCTATACTTGCTTATGGGAAGGTGTACTATAGAAATCATGTTGGATTAATTGACTCCTTTATCTTCTTGATATTCATTAGTAACTCTTTTGCATAATAAAATAATCTCAAGAATTCTCAACTTCTAAATACAGATGGCCCCTGACTTATGATGGTTTGACTTAGGATCTTTTGGACTTTATGATGGTGCAAAAGCAATCCACATTCAGTAGAAACCATACTTTAAATTTTAAATATTGATCTTTTCTTGGGTTAGTGATATGTGGTACAATACTTTCTCATGATGCTTAGAAGTGGAAGTGCACCACAGCTCTCAGTCAGCTACACAATTATGAGGATAAACAACTGCTAATCTAGAGTGTACCGTGAGCACTTTTAAAGTAGGATAGGCAAAGCTATATTTGGTAGGTTAAGTGCATTAAATGCCTTTTTAACTTACAATGTTTTCAACTTATGATGGGTTTTACAGGACATAACCCCATGATAAGTCAAAGAACATCCATAAATGAATAATTTTTAACACTATTCTTTTTTATCTTTTGTCACTGACATGCATGAAATGGTGATTGCCTTAAATTCACTTTTTAATTATGTAGAGAAATAAATCAGCCTCTACAAGACATGGAATTAAATAATCTCAGTATATATCACTTTCTTGTAAACCACCTAAAATTCACTATACCTACCTAACTATAAATGTGAATACCCAGCAGAGCATGTAGTACACAAGTAGAATATTACTTGGGAAAGTATATGTCACTTATAAACCTGAATTCCTAATATTTCTGCCTAAGAAAAAATATTTGAAAAATATTATAGATATTCCAATATTAGCAAATTGTTTATTGTTTCCTCTGTAATGATTTTAGCCAAAACAACACACTTAAGGAAGATAATAAGAATACCAGAAAGGCAGAATTATATTTTATATTTTTGTTTTAAAAAACACAAAAACATTTGTGAAATAGTTACAAATCAATATAACAAGCTCATACTTAAATTTTATGATACTTGGTATAATAATTTTGAGCATTCATGATAAAACCAATTTCTTATTACCTCTATTAAAAATTAAGAAACTGATTTTCAGTAAGAAAAATTAACAGGTTCCCTTTAAAAGTCTCATTAAAATTTATTTTATTGAGGTATAGTTAATTTACAATTTTATGTTAATTTCTGCTGTACAGCAGTCATTGTTATACGTATATACATTCATTTTCATATTCTTTTCCATTAAGGTTTACCACAGTAAAAGTCCTTTTTATATTTGATCAATTCAACTGAAATATAGAAGGAATAAAAATTAAATACAGGTTCTTTTGAAAAATCATAATACAAAACAAAATAGTATCCACACTTGAAAATCTAAAGAAGTAAAGAAAATTTTCTAAAAAGCCCATGCATAAAATACATATATCAACAAAGTTATTGCATTTAGGAAATTAAATTGGTAAATGGTGCCCACAATGAGGAAAAAAAGGAATGTGTACTTCACAAGAAATCTAAAAAAAAAAAATAGAAATAAGATATTAGGGGAATATTATCCACATCCTATTCACATATTTATGTGAATAACTTTAATAATTTTAATGAAGTAGACAAATACTTTGAAAAAGAAATCTCATAACTAATACAAAAATATTTTTAAAAATATATGAATAGTGATATGTCTATTAAAGGAATTAAATATACTGTTAAAAATCTGTCAACAATTACAGCAACAACAAAAAACACTAGAATGACCTTATCAGGGAATTCTTCTTCCAGATATAAAAAGATGCTTTCTCCCCTTGTGAGGGTCATCTTTTTGTTTTGTTTATGGTTTCCTTTGCTGTGCAAAAGCTTTTAAATTTAATTAGATCCCATTAGTTAATGTTTGTTTTAATTGACACTATTCTAGGAGGTGGGTCAAAAAAGATCTTGCTACTATTAATGTCTAAGAGTGTTTTGCCTATGTTTTCTCCTAAGAGTTTTATAGTGACTGGCCTTACATTTAGGTCTTTAATCCATTGTGAGTTTATTTTTGTGTATGGTGTTGGGGAGTGTTCTAATTTCTTTCTTTTACATGTAGCTGTCCAGTTCTCCCAGCACCAATTTTTGAAGAGACTGTCTTTTCTCCACTGTATAGTCTTGCCTCCTTTGTTGTTGATTAATTGACCACAGGTGTGTGGGTTTATTTTTCAGCTTTCCATCCTGATCCTTTGATATATATTTGTGTTTTTGTGCCAGTACCACACTGTTTTGATGACTGTAGCTTTGTAGTATAGTTTGAAGTCAGGGAGTCTGATTCCTCCAGATACGTTTTTCTTTCTCAAGATTGCCTTGGTTATTCAGGGTCTTTTGTGTTTCCATACAAGTTGTAAAATTTTTTGTTCTAATTCTGTGAAGAATACCATTGGTAATTTGATAGGGATTGTATTGAATCTGTAGGTTGCTTTGGGTATTTTAGTCATTTTCACAATATTGATTCTTCTAATCCAAGAACATGGTATATCTCTCCATCTGTGTCATCTTTTATTTCTTTCATCAGTATCTTATAGTTTTATGAGTACAGGTTTTTTGCCTCCTTAGTAGGTTTATTCCTAGATATTTTATTGTGTTTTTTGCAGTGGTGAATGGGATTGTTGCCTTATTTCTCTCTGAAATCATTTGTTGTTAGAGTATAGGAATGGGAGAGATTTCTGTGTATTAATTTTGTATCCCACGACTTTACCAAATTCAAGGATGAACTCTAGTAGTTTTCTGGTAGTATCTCTGGTATTTTCTATGTACATTATCATGTCATCTGCAAACAGTGACAGTTATACTTCTTTTCCAATTTGTATAATTTTCTTTCTTTTTCTTCTCTGATTTCTGTGGCTGGGACTTCCAAAACTATGTGGAATAATAGTGGTGAGAGTGGACATCCTTGTCTTGTTCCTGATCTTAGAGGAAACACTTTCAGTTTTTCACCATTGAAAATGATGTTTGCTGTCAATTTGTCATACATGGCCTTTATTATGTTGAGGTAGTTTCCTTCTATGCCCACTTTTTGGAGAGGTTTTATCAGAAATGGGTGTTGAATTTTGTCAAAAGCTTTTTCTGTATCTATTGTGATGATCATATGGTTTTAATCTTCAATTTGTTAATATGGTGTATCATATTGATGGATTTGTGTATATTGAAGTATCCTTGCATCCCTGGGATAAATCCCACTTGATCATGGTGTATGATGCTTTTAATGTGTTCTTAGATTCTGTTTGATAGTATTTTGTTGAGGATTTTTGCGTCTATGTTCATTAGTGATATTGGCCTATAATTTTCTTTTTTTTGTAATATATTTCTTCGGTTTTGGTGTCAGGTGATGGTGGTCTTGTAGAAAGAGCTTGGAAGTGTTACTTCCTCTGCAACTTTTTGGAAGAGTTTGAGAGGATGGGTGTTAGCTCTTCTCTAAATGTTTGATAGAATCAACCAACCAACCAACAAACAAACAAATATCCCAGAGACTTCCCTGGTGGTGCAGTGGTTAAGAATCAGCCTGCCAATGCAGGGGACACAGATTCAATCCCTGCTCTGGGCAGATACCACAAGCCACAGAGCAACTAAGCCCGTGTGTCACAGCTACTGAGCCTGCACTCTAGAGCCCACAAGCTACAACTACCAAAGCTCGCACACCTAGAGCCCATGCTCCACAACAAGAAAAGCCACTGCAATGAGAAGCCTGCACACTGCAATGAAGAGTAACCCCTGGTCTCTGCAACTAGAGAAAGCACACATGCAGCAACAAAGACTCAAGGCAGCCAAAATATATTAAAAAAAATTAATAAAAACAACAACAACAAAAAATAACCCAGTCTAAAAATTCAGGGAAGATCTAAATAGACATTTCTCCAAAGACATACAGATAGCCAATAAACATATGAAAAGATGCTCAACATCACTAATTATTACAGAAATGCAAATCAAAACTACAGTGAGGCATCACTTCATACCAGTCAGAATGGTCATCATGAAAAAATCAGCAAACAATAAATACTGAAATGGGTGTGGAAAAAGGGAACCCTACTACACTGTTGGTGGGAATGTAAATTGGTACAACCACTATGAAGGACACTATGGAAGTTCCTTAGAAAACTAAGATAGATCTACAATTTGAACCAACAATCTCTAGATATACAGGCATATATCTGGAGACAACAAGAATTCAAAAGGAGACATACACGCTAATGTTCACTGCAGTACTATTTACAATAGTCAGGACATGGAAGCCACCTAAACGTCCATCAAGAGAGGAGCAGATAAAGAAGCTGTGGTACAATGAAATATTACTCAGCCACAAAAAGGAACAAAATGGTGCCATTTGCAGAGACATGGATCAACTTAGAGATTGGGATACAAAGTGAAGTAATTTAGAAAGAGTAGAACAAATATTGTATAATATTGCTTCTATGTGATATCTACAAAAGTGTTACAGATAAACTTATTAGCAAAGTAGAAATAGAGTCACAGATGTAGAGAACAAACTTACGGTTACCAACAGAGGAAGGAGGAGTGGGACAAATTGGGAGTTTGGGATTAACATATATACACTACTATGTATAAAATAGATAACTAATGAGAACCTACTGTTCAGCACAGGGAACCCTACTCAATAATCTGTGGTGACCCAAATACAAAGGAAATCCAAAAAAGAGTGGATATAAGTGTATGTATAACTGATTAACTTTTCTGTACAGCAGAAACTAACACAACATTGTAAAGCAACTATATGCCAATAAAAATAATTAAAAACAAACAATAAACAACAAATATCATAAAAGGGTAATGTCAATCTTAAGTTATCCCACAAAAAACTACAGAGTAAACTTCCCAATTCTATTTATAAACCCAAGAAAATTGAGATAACAAAACCTCACTAGAATATTACAAAATAGGAAAAATCACAGTTTTTTTTATTTAAGTAGTTGCAAAATTCTAAATAAAATATTATGCTTAATCAAGTTACAAATAAAATGGATAATGTATTATAATATTTTTCATAACTTCAAATGTTGACAAGAATAATAACAAACAGAAAATCAACATAGGAATCTCAATTGATGGAACTTTTTTTTATAAAATCAGTATTCTTTTTATGATATAAAACATTTAGGAAATTAGAAAGGGACAGTGACCTCCTTAACATGATAAAGCTGAACTCTGAAAAAAAACCTAGCAGGTATTGCTTTACTGATGACATATTGAAAGATTTTGACTTGAGATCAGCAAAAAGACATTTCTCATTATCCCTATGATACTAAAATGAGGGGAGAAAAAGTAAAGTGAATAAGAACACAGAAGGAAACCAAAGGTTTTATTTGAAGATTACATGATTCTGTGCATAGATAACTCATGAGAGTTTATAGGAATACTATCAGAATTCACAAAGGAATTTAACAAGTTGGCTCTAAAAAGGACAACAGTATAAATAAGTGGTATTTCTATATTCAGTAACAATCACATAGAATGTGAATTTTCAAAGAATATTTTGTCATTTACAATAGCATCACAAAACATCAAATATTTATGAATAAACCTAAGAAATGATATGCAAGACTGATACATTGAAAATATACAAAAGAAGATCATAATAAATGGAATGATAAACAAATCATCTATGTATTAAAAGATTCAATCTTACTATTTTCATGATGCAAAAGCAGCACTGGTTATGGAGAATTATAAAATAGGATTAAGAGGACCTAAATGATTGTAATTTTTAAACTTTTTTTTAATTAGGACTTTAAATTGTAACAAAAATAAAATACAAATGCACCAATTTGTGTGCTATAAACAAGCAATGAGGTAATTTTTTTTTAACTTTTTAGTGGTATAGCCAATTAACAACATTATGATAGTTTCAGGTGCACAGCAAAGTGACTCAGCCATACATATACATGTATCCATTTTCTCCCAAATTCCCCTCCCATCCAGGTTGACACATAACATTGAGCTATACATTCGGTCCTTGTTGGTTATCCATCTTAAATATTGCAGTGTGTTCCTGTTGATCCCAAGCTGTCTAAAAGTATCCCTTCCCCCCTACCCTTCCCCCCTGGTAACCATAAATTTGTTCTTTAAGTCTATGAGTCTTTTTCTGTTTTGTAAATGAGTTCAGTTGTATCATTTCTTTTTAGAGTCTGCATATAAGGGATATCATACAATATTTCTCTTTCTCTGTCTGACTTACCTCACTCTGTATGGCAATCTCTAGGTTAAAATGCTGTAAAGTTTTAACATCTCAATTATGATTGTAAAATACTGATTTTAAATAGACCATGAAAATTGTTCATGTATTTTATAATCCTTACAGCAACCACTGAAACATATACAAAGTGATATAGTAAAAAGTATAATGGATAAACTATAATGAAATAATAACCAATGTTTAAATGACCAAAAGCATGAAATGAATTAAAGGTCAGAGATTATCAG
Source organism: Hippopotamus amphibius kiboko (assembly GCF_030028045.1). NCBI lineage: Eukaryota > Metazoa > Chordata > Mammalia > Artiodactyla > Hippopotamidae > Hippopotamus > Hippopotamus amphibius. Next base: position 60,203,298 of record NC_080203.1, on the reverse strand, counting down.
AAGAGGTGTTTTGAAATGACTCAGTTATGTCATGGTAGTCTGAACAATGACCACCCAAATTATCAGGACTTAACACCCTGGAATCTGTAAATATTATTTTATAAGGAAAAAGGTTTCTTTGCATATATGATTAAGTTAAGAATCTTTACAGAGGGAGATAAACTTGGATTGGCAGGGTGGTCCCTTAATTCAATTGCAAACATTTTATAAGAGAGGAGCAAAGAGATTACAGCACCAAACACAGAAGAGGTAAAAGCAATATGAAGACAGACACAGACATTGGAGTGGTGTGGCCACAAGCAAAGGAATGCAGGCAGCCAGTAGAAGGTGGATGAAGCAAAGAACTTTCCCTTTTAGAGCCTCCAGAGGGAGTGTTGCCCTTCTAACACCTTGACTTCTGTCCCATGGTACTGTTATTAAACTTTGAGCCACCAGAACTTTGAAAGAGTACTTTTTTTGTTTTTTTAAACACTCAGTTTGTGGAACTTTATTAAGGCAGTCTGTGTTGTCAGATCTGAAATGTCAAGTGAAGCCTTGATGTTTTTGAGTCTCACAGCATCCCAAAGGCCTTGCCAGGAGTACTCCTGCTCTCATCAGATATTAACCCCCTACCCAATGGGAAAGATTTTCACCAGCCTAGTTCCCTTATCAGCCAGACCATCTGCAACCCTCCCAGTCTTTGACCTATCAGGTTTCACTTTCCTGCAAATCAGCAAAATTATTCAAAGAAGCCTATCATATCTTTTCACACGAACCAAGAAGCACCCTGCCTTCTTGTTCCTACCAAGACTGCTTCCCACAGCCATTTTGGTTCACTCTGCTCACCAATGCAACCTTCCTAGTGGCACTAAATGGTATAGGCTTTCCTCCTCCCTAATAAACTGATGTGAATCTCATCTGTCTAGTGTCAACCACCTTGCATGATTTAGGGAGGGAGATTCCTCCACCAACAAGATGAACAGTAGTTTATCAGAACAATTGGTGTCATAAACAGGATGGCCCAACCAGGATTAAGGACATCTAGACAACTTTAGTTAACTGCTCTTTTGCTGATTTTTGGGTTCCTGATACTGTGAAGGATACCTAAGATGGAACTCCCAACCACTGGGCAGTTTGTACTTTAGGTTGGACTGTGTTCGGTTGTTTTCTCTGATGCTGTCAACTCCCCCCACTTTGTCATTCTCACCACCAAGGAGAGAACTATCATTAATTAACTGTATCTTGGCGTGGGGTGTCAGCAGGTGGGGGTGGGCCTGTGTTTGCAAAATGTCTCTGGGATTCCCATCACTCAGTTTGAGGCAAGGACCATCCACAAGCTTGTATAGAGGACAATGGGATATTGATTTACTACTAGGGGCTAGGGACCACAAGAACACTGCATCTGGAACTGGTTGTACTTTGTGTCCCTCTTGTGAGAAATCAGACTAGAATTCTGAAGGATAAAGATTACAATGTTCTGAATGTAACCTGGTTACTAGAGATTGGTCACTTGGAGTGATTACCCGGCCATCCATCATTTGGTAAGTTATCCCCATCCAACATATATACCCAAAATTCAACCTCCTAAGGGCTTACAGAAAGGCATAATCTTAGTCTACCAACAAGAGAGGAATTAAGTATGACTTCTTGCTTGCCTAGTAAGAGTGTTTGTTGCTCGGAGAAAGGTAGCAACTTTTTCCATCTCCTGTGTTGTTGTGTCCCTTGCTACTGTCGTGAGTGCATTCTTTGCCCCCAAGGGTAGGGTATTGAGGTATACATCCATGGCCTCTCATGGTCTCAACGCTGATAAGAAAAAAGTAAGGGATGGAACATTTGGTATTTAACACTTCTCCCAATATAACTCCCCCCAGATAATCGGGCTTTGCTCAGTTTCATTGCTAAGCAGCACACTAAAGTGCTAGCCTTGTGATCACAGGGCTTGATGGCCCCCATATGGGACCATAGACAAAATGATCTTACCATGTGGACCTCTATTCTTGAGGATACTAACAGGTATTCCAAGAGGAGGAAGAACACCCCAACAAGATAGCACCCACCACATCTTTCCCCAATAACTATCCAAAAGCAAATAATTTTAGTGACCAGATGAAGCACTGATTCCTGATTGACCAGACAGTGATAGCAACTGACCCCTCAATTATGTGGCTAGAAACTCAAAAGGTAAAAAACTAAGCAGGAGGAAAGGGCAGAAGCCATGGCAGAGGGTGGTTTCAATTTGTCAACCACTGGACTGTGGGCCCATCATTCTTCCACTGCGTTATTCTGCTGCCTATAACTCTATTGCAATTAAAAAGACTAATCCTCAGAATTATAGTGGAAAATACTCTTTGAAGGGGTTGATTCAAACCTGACTTAAGCTCAGGGTCCTTAAAACATAAAACCATTGCCATGGAGGATGTTCCTAGCCATGAGGATACTAATTGGAGGCTCTCTAGAGAAAGACATTTATAAATAAGAACAGGGTAAAAGAGAACACTTCCTCCCACCAAGTATATCCTGTGACCAAAAAAAAAAAAAAAGAAGGGAGGGAGGGAGAGAAAGAGAAGCAAGCAGGATACAAGAACATGGGAATGAAACAAACAAAATTGGAAACAAAGGCTAACTATTTGATCTAATTGAAAATACAAAATTTATCAAATAATTTAATAACAATAAATAAATAAACAAATAGGCATTAATTGCCTTTTGCACTTTTACTGCACAAGTCTGAATTAACTTCAACATCTGCTGAAATGGGCCAATTGGCAAAAGTTCATGGACTTAATCAATGCTGGGGCTCAAATTATAGTTATAACTGGAGATCCCACTAAATTTAAACATGACACTCCCTATAATTGTAGGTGAGAAACTAAATATAAAATTTTGGACAAATAAATATGTCTCATGTTGACCATCAAAACTATTGTCTAAATTTCCCATATTCATAGTATTATTAATTGCACCAAAATATCTTGTAGTAAGCATGAACATTCTGATAGAATGATTAATAAGTTAAACAATTATTTTGTACTTAAAAATTGGCTTAATAACATAGGACCACATAGACCCCCACACTTAAAATAGTTAATATGGCCCAATGTTAATTAATGCAGAACCTTCAATGTTTTAAATTTATTATGTGATTTAATTAATGAAGGGGTAATTATCCCCACTGCTTTCTCCATTTAACATCCCATGATGCCTCATGATGAATTACTGAAATCTTATTGCTGTGGGTCTCATCCATTAAAGCCCCCATATCCAGTATCAATATAATTGAAATGACGGGCTCCATTCAATTAGCAATCAGTAAATATTTTGCTATTATAGGTACAGCTAGTATGTTTTATTGAATGCTTATTGGAACAGCCTCTCAGTCAGTTTGCCTTCATGTCCAAATGGACAAAATATTCCTTTACCAGGTTACCCATTAGGTACTTCAGCAGCCTTGTCTTTCTTTGCACACAATCCTTACAGACAAGATCTTAACTGCACCTACCTTTCTTCAGGAACATAGGTGTGACATTACATTTATGACACCACCCTCTGAGGAGATTTACTTGACACACTTATTGAGGACATACAACATCTTTACCATTTGGGGTTCTGGAAACAACATACTTCTTAGTTAAAATTTTACCTAATCTCATTGATATTGTTTTTTTTTTTTATAAATGGGCCCACCTTGAATGAGTTTTCCTCTAACAAGAAGCTGTTGAATAAGTTCCAATTGAAATCTACAGTTACTCCAGTAGACTACAGAGTAGACCACAGAGACTACTTCACTGCAGAGCTTTCAGAACTTCCTCTCATGACTCCTGAAATTTGTGGGCCAGCTATGATGGTCATAAGATGCCCATGGTCTTCTGATGCATCAAGCTGCCCTTCTCAGCATTACTTTATAAAACACTAGAGGCAATTGCTGGCCACATACTGGGATCTCCTAGAAAAAGAGGTTCTCACATATCTTGAGCCTGTGACCCTCAATATCTAGCTACTCATTATGCCTTGGATTATGAAACAGCACCTCACAAACTTGGCACCACCCCAAGACCTCCATGCTACAGGATGCAGCCAAACCTTGGACCTCTGTCATATTCTCCTTGCAGAAGGGTATGACTTCCCCCACTCTTAGTTCCTTGCCAGATGCCATACTGCTGGAGGAGATAATAAAATATCTCCCCACACCACTTAGCTACCTGGGGAGTCCCTTGGGATTAAATAATAAAATAGCAATGGGGATTCATATACTTTATGGGTCATATAGGCTATATGGATAGCACCATTATAAGTGATGGTCCTCAGTGGAATGTTGCTGCTCTCCATTCTTTAACAGGATGTCTCTGAGAAAGGACAGAAGCCAATGATTAGCATAATTGGCCACATTTATGGCAATCATCTTAGTACTGGATGCTGTGGGCAACAAATGGACCCATTTGCACATTTTTACAAATTATTACACAATTTCCTAAGAGTTGCCCCCTTTGGGGTAAAAAACTCTGGGATTACATGCAGCACAGATATGCAAAATGTAAATTAAAATAACAGATGTCTCTACATATACCAAGAATACAATAAAAGGTCTCATGAGGATACTCCTTTTCTCTTTTTGAGTTTCAGACATTACTGATAGTGACCAAGGCAACATATTTCAATTCTCAGAATACACAACCTGGAATCTTGAAAAAGACATTCAATGGAAATTTCATCTTCTCAATAGGTCCCAGACAACCAATTAAATTTAGAGGCATAATGGGCCCCTCAAATAACTCCTATGTAAGTTACAAAGTGATAGACCCTCTTCTGGGTGCAATTATTTCCACAGGGAGTGATTAATTAGAATTCAAGCCTCTTGGGGACATACACTTCTTACACTAATGTCACACTGATCCCTCAAATCCCTTTAGTGCCCTTAAAAGGGGAAATACTTCTAAAGTTAATGTTTCTGATGACAATTTCATCATGTGGCCCTCTCCTTCATGGTCAAATGCCTACTTTGCTTACTAGAGAGGCACTTCTACTCCCTAAAAGTCTTAGTTATTACCAGGGATTAAAATGATGACAAGGGATCAATAGTAATGTCTGACCTAAAATTTCAAGTGAAACTTTGAACCTCATATGGCTCCATAGGCCTAGCTGTAAGTTCTTCTGCTTCTACCAGGGTGAAAATTGTCTAATTGAGGTTGGCTACATAAGTAAATTATGAGGACCAAACACCCTGTTTCCTCAAACCACTGAGAAAAGCTCCCTATCCAGCTATTTCTCCCATCAGCTAGAATAGCTGCACCTCACCTGGTCCCCAGTCTAATGGTTTTATTTCTCTCCAAGCTCACAGAATTTTTCAAACAAGAAAATAACTGGCTACATGGGTGTATTCACTTTATGAATACATTTTTCTATTTGTATATTTTACTACAATAAAAAGTTTAGAGAGTAATTCTTTAAAATTGAAACTATTTTAACACACACTCTTAATTTTTACAATAGCCAGGACATGGAAGCAACCTAAATGTCCATCAACAAATGAATGAATAAGATGTTGTACATATATACAATGGAATATTACTCAGCCATTAAAAGGAATGAAATTGGGTCTTTTCTAGAGACATGGATCGACCTAGAGACTGTCATATGGAGTGAAGTAAGTCAGAAAGAGAAGAAATATCATATATTAACAGATACCTGTGGAATCTAAAAAAGATGGTACAGATGAACCTATTTGCAAAGCAGAAATAGAGACACAGACATAAAGAACAAATGTATGGACACCAAAGTGGGAAAGAGGGTGTGGGGTGAATTGGGAGATTGGGATTGACATATATATACTACTATGTATAAAATAGATAACTAATGAGAACCTGCTTTATAGCACAGGGAACTCTACCCAATGCTCTGTGGTGCCCTAAATGGGAAGGAAAACAAAAAAAAGAGGGGATATATGTATACATATAGCTGATTCACTTTGCTGTATGGCAGAAACTAACACCATATTGTAAAGTAAGTATACCCCAATTAAAAAAATAAAAGGGCTTCCCAGGTGGCACAGTGGTTAAGAAGCCACCTGCCAATGCAGGGACAAGGGTTCAGTCCCTGGTCCCGGAAGATCCCACATACTACGGGGCAACTAAGCCCATGTGCCACAACTACTGAGCCTGCACTCTAGGGCCCACAAGCCACAACTATTGAGCCCATGTGCCACAACTACTGAAGCCTGTGCACCTAGAGCCTGTGCTCCACAAGAAGAGAAGCCACCACAATGAGAAGCTCATGCACCACAAGGAAGAGTAGCCCCTGCTCTCCACAACTAGAGAGAGCCTGTGCACAGCAACAAAGACCCAACACAGCCAAAATAAATAAATAAATTAATTTTAAAAAAATAAAAGAGAGAGAGTAGGAATTCTAGCAGCTATCACTGAGAAAGATTTTTACTTAAAACATATACAAATAGAAGAACAATATCCAGCTAGAAAATAGAGGAGGTTTTTTATTGTAGAAAATATCAAAAATTGTATGTATATAATAAAATATTATTTGGTCGTTCAGTACAGTATTTTATTTGTCTAACATTGAAGACACATAACCTCATTTATACACATACTTTGTTTTCAAGGTCTGAACTGAATTCTTCAAAAGAGTAAATCCTAAGTTGTCTTACATATAAAATGTTTTTCCAATGCCTGCTCAAGTTCAAAACTAAAAATAATTTATGAAACATCTTTGGTAGATGGACCACTGTATCACAATCAGCTTTTCTATCCCCAGCAGTGGTAAAAGGGCTATAGTTTAGGTTGGATACATGAAAAAATTGTGAGGAACAACACAAATAAGTGTCATTTATCCACATACTATTTTATCTGCTACCAAATATTAGTGTGCACATTAGATTTTACACATCTTGAGTCATCTTTTCTCAGTTATGGTTTTATGAGATTGGGCTACAAAAGTGGTAAAGTGACATAAAGTGACATTGAGTTACAGTGGTTTATACTTAAGGAAATAAAGGTTAGCTTAACCAAGATAAGTTTAAGATGGAAATAATAAAGAGATTGAATTATATGGCCATGACATACATAAGTAAACAAAGAAAATGCCATCTTCCCAGGGATAGGGAGAGTAGAGATACTGTGTTATTTTTTGACCATTTTGAAATGTATTTTAAATGTAGATATGAAATGAAAATTCATTCAAGAAGAATATTCCCTTTCCTTTTGGGTAAGTATCAATTCCTGATGTGACCATAGACATTAACAGCTAATTGTGCAAACAGAGAAAATTCTAAGTGCTCCATACTCTTATTGTGTCTTTCCTTTTCTTCCAACCATAGGCATATCTCAGCCTAGTTTTCAATCAAGCTCCAAAGGTTTATTTTTTGTGGTTATTGAAAGGAAATGGTGTAAGGACTGAGGCAGACTATATTAGTTTTCTGTCTATTTTTCTTTGCTATTGATGTCTTATTGAATTTATATTTTAACTGTAACCTATATTCTAATTGGAAAATATATGAAATCATTAAAGGAAAGGCATCTAATTAAGACAGACAAGAAGATCAAAAAGTAAGTTACATCTGAAAAAAATCTAGAAAGGTGTAACTCAGGGGAAAAATGGAAATTGGAATGGAAAAATGAAGTAAATCTGTAAAGTATGATGTGAGAGGCTTCCAAGAAACAAAATATTTAACAGTGATGGAAAAAGCATCACTTCTCTAGACTCACAGGAGTGCATGTTGAGCATCCTCTGTTGTTTGAGCAATCTTTAGGAGAAAGAATATTTCAAGAATAGGATACCCTAAATAGAAAAGAAGTGATCAGAAGTGAAATGAAACATAATAAGGTTATTAAACATCAGGACCAAGGGAAAGAAGAGAGGAGGCTTTAACCAGGTGAATACTGCTACTGACTATATTTGCTTTGTGGTGTGGAGTGTTTGTTGTGAAACAAAAGATGTAGCAGGAAAAAACTCTAACAACTCCAAATTAAGATTTGCAATTATTAGAAGCCTATGAATGAGAATGTTTTAGTTGTAATGATGTTAAAATTTTGTGTGATATTGACAATAATTTAAAATATTTGTGAGTGTCAGTATAAAATAATTTGAGTGGATTTGGGGAAACTAGAGTTGAAAATAAGATAATCTTATCACAGTTAACCATTCATAAAATATGGTGATGTGTACGTGATTAAATGTTGTGCTTTGTAGGATACGAAGCTATTCTGGTAACATTGGAAACATTGGTAAAATAATAAAGTTGACATTTAGGTCAGAGAAGAGCCAACAATATAGCCCTATGATCTGTTGTCATTATCACCTTTTCACATGAGCAAATGATTTAAAAATTTGTTTTTGAAGATCAAAGATATTCCTTTATACAGGAAAGCTTAACCCCACCACAAAATACATGAGAATAGCATCAGGCTGAGATATCATAATAAAACGTAGATTCTTAAATTTAATTTTCCTGTAAATACAGGGAACAAGTGTAGAAAGATAGAGGAAACACATGTTGTAGTATATCTCAACTCATTAACAATTAATGTAGCAGAGAATAATAGGGGTCCAGAAGGAGATGGTGAATATCAGTGAAAAAAGCCAGGAAATAAAGACAGATAATGGGGACAATAAGACAACATAGGTTTTCAAGTTTTGATTTGTATGTATCAATAATACCAGAAGCTTTCTCCCAGGCACTTTTAGAATACAGCCCATGGAGAAAGTAATCATCAATGGTTAATTATATTTAAAATGCTTTTCCCCAGAAAGGGCATGAAAGTTGGCAGTGTTTTGTGGTTTTAAAGATTATTTACAACAGAGTTAGATGTAGAATGGTCAGGATTACAAAGTAAATTTCAAAATGTATCCTTTTTCATCTATACTTGTCTCTAAATAGCTCTCTTTGAAAATCATCCTCAGTGTCAGACTTAAAAGATATAGAGGGGCTTCCCTGCTGGTCCAGTGGTTAAGACTTTGCCTTCCAATGCAGGGTGTGCAGGTTCTACCCCTGTTGGGGGAGCTAAGATCCCACATGCCTCGCGGCCATAAAATAGAAACATATTTGCAACAAATCCAATAAAGGCTTTAAAAATGATCCACGTAAAAATAATCTTTAAAAAGAGTAAAATGAAAGAGGTAGAGAATTTGGTCCTAGGCTCTATAAAATACATGTTACTGAAGTCCCTGAAAGCTTAGAATAATCTTGGACACACAGTTCCTTGAATAAAGAATTTCATGAGATATTCTTACATTAGAATCATCACATTCTTTTATATCTATTTTAAGGGAGTTTTTATCTAGGTATATGAACAATAAAAATAAATTTTGGAAGCTAGGTTTTAACAGGAGGAAAAGGAAACTTTTTTTTATAACTTGCAATAATTCATTAAACTGATGCATAAGACAGTGGTATAAATGTAAATTATTATTTAGCTTAAGACCTTGTGAGTATTTTATCAGAACACTTTAGAAAAATATAATATAAACAACTGACTTGACATTATCAGTTTCTGTTTGCTTGTTATTTGGTCTATTTTTATTGTATTTTTACTTAATTCAAATGAAATAAAATATATATGAAGCACAAAACTACTTTCTTAGTGAGGCAGAATAATGACAACCCAAACATGTCCATGGCATAGTTCATGGAACTTGTGAATATTTTATTTCACATAGAGAAAGGGACTTTGGATACGTGATTAAATTAAAAATTTTGAGATGGATTCTTGGTTATCTATGTGGACCCAATATAATCACAGCAGTACTATAAGAAAGAAGAGAGAGCATCAGAGTCAGAAAGAAATGTTTATGGTTTTATACTGCTGGCTTTGAAAATGAATGAACAGGCCATGAGCCAAGGAACGTAGATGACCTCTAGAATCTGGAAAAGGCAAGAAAATGAATACTCTCTTAGAGTATTTAGATGGAACCCAAGCCCCCTAACACCTTGGTTTTAACCTAGTGAGATCCATTTTTGATGTTACATCCAGAAATGTAAGGCGATAACTTTGTTGTTGTAAGCCAGTAAGTTTGTGGCAATTTTTTACAACAGCAATAGGAAAATAACCACCAATGTTCTTTATTGAGTCTCTACTATATCAAACGCTATGCTAAGTTCTAGAAAAATAGTAATGAGCAAATCTAACACATAAGATAATTAATATATTCTTGAATGACAGTGAGTTCTACATATCTTCTTCCCAGCAAAACAACTGTAAGTGATAAAATTATTTTCAAAAATCCAAAACAATAACAACAGTATTTAAATTCAAGAAAATTGCACTAAAGTAACACAGCATATGTGTAAACATTTATTTATAAAAATCTACTAAATACCATTAAGAACAAGTCTGTGGCCCTTGAGATTCTCCCTCTCCACCCCTTCACCCCACCCCTAACCCCATACTCAGCATGTCAGTTTGATGGAAACTCCACTACAGGTGGTTGTGGCCAAGAACACAAGGTTCTTTCTTCCTCCAACTTCTAGTCATGTGCTACATCATATCCCCAGGAGGAGATACCTGCATTTCTCTCTATGCCTAAAGTCTGTTACAGAAGCTAAATTCTAGGAAAGTATGGCCAAGAGGTCACCAGGCATGGCAAGTGAATACTGGGCACGCAATTATCCTCATCCAAGCTTGCTTGTAAGGCAAAGTTTCAACACTGGTGAGCCAAGGCAAAAAGATTAGAGGTTGCTACACTACCTCAGAACCCTGTTTGAAAGTGGATGTAATTCTGGGAAAAACAGAATGTTGTCCCTTCCCCTAGCTCTGGAGCAATGGTTCAGAGATTTTGCCCAGGTGTAGATGTAGTATTTAAAAAGAGAGAGCTCTGAAAGCCCTACCAAAAGATATTGACTTTATTTGAAACACTGTATAGGGAACTTCAAGTTTAAGGATTTGGTCCAAAATAATGGTGATTTATGGGGTAAGTAATTAAGAGGAGGTTGTTAGCTCCAAGAAACCAACAAGCTAAATCATAGGCCAGCAAAATTTACCAGAGAGAAGCAGAAAGACAGCTAAGAAAAGCTTTTCTGGGATCAGGACAAACCTCAAACACTGGACTTATAATCAACCCCTGTAAAGGGGCCCAAATTTTATTGCCTCAGAAACAATTTATGTCCCAGGGTACTATTGAAAACAATGCAGGAATCATCATATAATTACTGGAGTTTAACAGCTGGGGATGATCACTGAAAAAAAAAAAAACAATCAAATAGAATCCTGTGAAATCACTGTCATCCCATAGTACCTGTGTGTATATGTTCAAGGCTGCATCTTCTCAGCAGTGGAACCAAAGGTTTCATACCATGGAAAAATAAACTTGAAAAAAAGTCCAACTAAGCCACAAAACAAATAAGTAAGCAACAATAGGTAAATGCCCTGAAGAGGACCCTTACCCAGAGTTGCGACATGTATCATGATAAAGGTCCAGTTTCTAACATAAAAACACAAGAAATGCAAAGAAATAGGAAAGTTTGACATAAAAATAGAATTTCTTTTTAATCAGGAAACAGTAGCCACTGGAAAAAAGACCTACCTGTAGCACATAACAAATATTTAAAAAAAAAAAAAACAACCAAAAAACAACAAAATATATATATATATATATATTCAAATAACTAAGTAAAGCTATGTTTTAAAAGGTAGAAGAGATGTTGACAAATTCTCAGAAAATGCAGAAAGTTACTAAAGATGTAGAAATTAAAAAAAATAAATGGAATTATGGAATCAAAAAGTACAATAATTGAAATTAAAAGGGTCATTGGAAGTATTCCACAATTGATTTGAACACACAGAAGAAAGAATTAGCAAAATTAAGTTGAGAGATTATGTAATCCACATATGGAGAAAAAAAAAAAGAGAGGGCCTAATTCAAAATGGATTTTTATATATTTATAATTAATTGTAATTCCCAGGTTGACCATTAAAAAATAACTTAAAAATATGCATATGGAAAAAAATGAGAAAGGAATCAAAATGATACACTACAAAAATCAATTAAAGATTTGAGTGACATCAGCAAGATGGTAGACTAGGAAGCTCCAGGTGTTTCTTCCCCATGGAAATATCAAGTAAACTGCTATAGATGACTAAAATAGCTTTTTGGGAGCCCTAGAAATCTGTCAGATCTGCAGTAACCCAGTGAAAAAGCTACCTTCAATAGGAAATATTATGCCATATTTGATCACCCTAGCCCACACACTTACTGGTGTGACATGGTACAGTCAGGAAGAAACAGCTCAATTACAATTTCCCTCCCCCAAATAAAATAAAAAGAGTAGAACTTATTTGTCATCTTCTGGTCTAACTGCAGACTGCCCAAAAAACTGGCTTTTGTCATTCCAAACTTGGAGGCCGCAAGAGAATGGCAGTATGGTTTTGCATAGCTGAGATGACAAAAAGCAGTGAGAAAGACTGCAAAAGCACAGAGTACATGTAAAAACTACAGAGGTATTGCAGACCCACAGAAGCATGGAAGCAAGAAAATACTGGTAGAGTAAGAAAAGGGAAAACCTAAGGCCTGAAGAAGATGTATAGGTGGGACTCTAAAGGAAACTAAGACAATTGAAAGCTATCAAACATATGGGAAATTTGTGGAAAAAGTGAACACACAGGCCTAAGGAAAGTGCATGCCCGAAAAAGATCTGAAAAGATCTTAAGCTTTTATGCTGTTATTTTTTTAAATTTTATTGAAGTATAGTTGATTTACAATTGCAGAATGTTGTGTTAATTTCTTCTATACAGCTAATTACAGATTTTTCTTAGGTACACACAGAAAAAGTATTTAGGATAGATCACACCTTATTAAATGTAAAAAGTTTGAGATCATGTAAAGTAACTATTCTGATCACAATGGAATGAAACAAAATAAATGGCAGGGGATAACTGGAAATCCGCAAATATGTGGAAATTAAACAACACCTTTTTTAAAAGGCAATGGGTCAAAGAAAAATTCACAAGAGAAATTAGAAAATATCTTGACACAAATGAAAATAAAACCATAATATACCAAAACTTGTGGAATGCAGTGAAAGCAAAGCTAAGAGGGAAATATATGGCTGTAATGCTCACATTACAAAGGAAGATAGATCTCAAATCAGCAACACCTTAAGGAATTCTAAATAAAAAACCAAATCAAACCCAAAAAGTTACAGAAAGAAAGGAAAAATAGAGATTAAAGCACAAACAAAATAGACAACATGAAAACAATAGTGAAAATCAATAAAACAGAGTTGTTTCTTTGAAGAGATCAACAAAAGTGAGAAATCTTTAGCTAAATGGACTAAGAAAAGAGAGAACATTCAAATTCATAAAATCAGAAGTGAAAATAATGACATTACTATAAATTTTACAGAAATTTTGAAATGGCTAGAGTACAGTAGTATAAACAAAAAATGGAACACCCTAGTTGAAAAGGACACATTTCTGGAAATAAACAATTTTAAGATAGAATTAAAAAATAAACAGAAACTCTGAATAGACTATAACTAGTAGGAAGATTGAATCAGTAATCAAAAATCTCCCAAAAAGTAAAGCCCAGAGTGAGTATAGTGATAAATTATACCAAACTTTTAAAGAAAAATGTGGACTAATCCTCTTAAAACTTTCAAAAATTTGAAGAGAAAACACTTCTAAAGTTATTCTATGAAGCAAACATCACTTTAATACCAAACCCAGGAAAAGACATTACACAAAATCTATAGCAAATATCCCTTATGAATATTGATGCAAAACTCCTCAACAAAATATTCAGAAATTGAACTGAAGAGCTTATTAAATTAGTATACACATAACCAAAGAGGAATTATTCCTGGCAAGCAAGAATGGTTTAACAAATGAAAATCAATCAGTTTAATATATCACAATCCCAGAATAAAGGGGGGAAAAACACATGATATTCTCAAATGGGACACACACAAAAAAGCATCTGATGGAATGCAACATCTTTTCTTGATTAAAAAAAAAAGGCAAATAAAAAAACTAGCAGTAGCAGGAAACTACTTCAACATAGTTAAAATCATATATGAAAACCTTACAGGTAACCCCACACTTGATTGTGCAAATCTGAGAATTTTTCCTGTAAAATCAGGAACAAGATAATAATGCCCAGTTTTCCAACTCTTTTACTCAACAATGTACTGGAACACCTTGCCAGAACAATTAGGCAAGAAAAATAAATTAAAGGCATTCAATTTGGAAAAGAAGTAAAATTATCTATATTCACAGACTATATTATCTTATATTTAAAATATACTACAAAAAATTAAAAGATAAAATATACTACAGATTCCTCAAAAAACTGTTAGAACTAATAAATGAATTCAACAAAGTTGTATAATACAAAATCACAATGTATAAAAATCAGTTGCATTTCTATGCATTAATAATGGGAAATTAAGAAAATAATTAAATTTAAAATAGCACCAAAAAAGTAAAATACTTAAGAATCAACTTAACCAAGGAGGTGAAACACTTGCACACTACAGACTAGAAAATATTGTTGAAAGAAATTTAAAAATATGCAAATAAATGGAGAGACATATTGTGCTTAAGCCTTGGCAGACATTATTGTTATTAAGATGTCAATATTACCCAATGCAATCTACATATTCAATGTAATCCTTACAAATTTTCAATCACATTTTCTTACAGAAATAAAAAATCCATTCTAAAGTTAATATGGAATTTCAAAGAAACTCAAGTAGCTGAAACAATCTCAAAAAAAAAAAAAAGAATAAATTTGGAGGTCTCACACTTTTGATTTTAGAAGTTACTGCAAAAGGCAGAAATAGAGACACAGATGTAGAGAACAAACATATGGACACCAAGTGGGGAAAGCGGGAAGGGTTGGGGAGGAATGAATTGGGAGATTGAGATACCAAATTGTATACTCTAAATATATACAGTTTATTGTATGTTAACTGCATCTCAATAAAAACTCTAAAGAAATAACAAACAAAAAAACGAAACAAAAAAAAAAGTTTCTGCAAATCCACAGTAATCAAAACAGCATGGCATAATGACAAACACATACAGACCAATGAAATAAAATAGAGAGCCCAAAAGTAAGCCATCCCATATGTGGTTAAATTATTTTTTTATGTTTATTGGAGTATAATTGCTTTACAGTATTGTGTTAGTTTCTTCTATACAACAAAGTGAATCAGCTATATGTATACATATGACCCCATATTCTCACCCTCTTAAGCCTCCCTCTGAACCTCCCTATCACACCCCCTTAGGTCTTCACAAAGCATCAAGCTGATCTCCCTGTGCTATGCAGCAGCTTCCCGTTATCTATTTTACATTTGGTAGCATGTATATGTCAATGCTACTCTCTCACTATGTCCCAGCTTCCCTCCCCCCACCACGTCCGGTTTCCTCAAGTCCATTCTCTATGTCTGCATCTCTATTCCTGCCCTGCCACTAGGTTCATCAGTACCATTTTTCTAGATTCCATATATATGTGTTAGCATATGGTATTTGTTTTTCTTTTTCTGATTTTTCACTCTGTATGACAGACTAGAACACTACCTAACACCATACACAAAAATAAACTCAAAATGGATTAAAGACCTGAAAGTAAGACCAGACACTATAAAACTCTTAGAAGAAAACATAGGCAGAACACTCTATGACATAAACCATAGCAAGATCATTTTTGACCCACCTCCCAGAATAATGGAAATAAATGATTTTTTGACAAGGGTGCCAAGACTATTTAATGGGGAAGGGATAGTCTTAAACAAATGATGTTGGGAAAATTGGATAGCCACATAAAAAAGAATGAAGTCAGACCCTTATATTATATACAAACATCTACTCAAAATGAATCAAAGACCTAAGTATAAGACATAAATTTATAAAACTCTAAGAAGAAAACATATGAGAAAGTTTTCATGACATTGGATTTGGCAACAATTTCTTGAATATGATACGAAAAGCACAGGCAGCAATAGAAAAATAGATAAATTGGACTACATAAAAATTAAAAACCGCTATGCATCAAATGACAATATCAACAGAAAGAAAAGGCAACCCACATTATCAGAGAAAAAAATATTTGCTAATTATATATCTGAAGAGGGATTAATATTCAGAATATATAGCAAAATCATATAACTCATCAATAAAATTCCAAACAAGCAATCCAGCTTTAAAAATGAACAAAATTGTTAAATAGACATTTTTTCAATGAAGATATACAAGTGGTCAATAAGCACACAAAAAGATACTCAATATCACTAAAAATTAGTGAAATGCATATCAAATCACTTCCCACATATTAGGATAGGAATTACTAAAATAACAGAATGTAACAATGTTTTAAATATATGGAGAAATTGGAACTCCTGTGCATTACTGGTGGACATATAAAACTGTGCAGCCAATGTGCAAAGTATTATGGCAGTTCTTCAAAAAGTTAAACAGAATTTCCATATGACAGCAAATTAATTCCCAGATATATACCCAAAAAAGCAGGGATTCAAACAAATACTTATATACCAATGTTCATAGTAACATTATTCACAATAGTCGACAGTTGAAAGTAATCTAAGTGTCTGTTGACAGATGAATGGATAAATAAAAATTATGTAAACAATCAGCTACTATTCACCCATAAAAAATAATGAAATATTGATATATGCTTCAATGTGGATGAACCTAGAAAATTTTATGCTAAAGGAAATAAGCCAGACAAAAAAGGACAAATACAGTGTGATTTGACTTATAGGAAATAATTAGAATAGGCAATTTCATAGAGACTGAGAGTAGATTAGAGTTTACTAAGAGCTGTATTGAGATGGGAATGGGGAATTATTCCTTAATGGGTACACAATTTATACTTGGGTTGACAAAAAATTTTGGAAATGGTGGTGATGGTTGTAAAACATTGTAAATGTTATTAATGCCACCCAATTGTACACTTAAAATGGTTGAAATGGTATATTTTATGCC
Source organism: Hippopotamus amphibius kiboko (assembly GCF_030028045.1). NCBI lineage: Eukaryota > Metazoa > Chordata > Mammalia > Artiodactyla > Hippopotamidae > Hippopotamus > Hippopotamus amphibius. The sequence goes on along the minus strand of NC_080203.1, from coordinate 60,186,370 downwards.
ATATATATTTTACCTTGATAAAAAACAAAAGAACAAAGTACTAATACATGCCCAAACATGGACAAACCTAATAAATATTAAGCTATGCAAAAAAAAAAAAAAAAAAAAAGACATAAATAGCCACATATATGATTCCATTTATGTGAAATGTCCAGGCAAATCCAGAGAGACAAGGAATGTGGAAAGGTACATATTAGAATTAATTTTGAAATAGTATGAGATTTCTTTATGGGGTAATGGTAATGTTTTGGAATTAGATAATGGTTATGGTTGCACAATATTCTGAGTGTACAAAAAACAACAAAATTGTACACTTCAAAATCTTTATTTTTATGTTATGTAAATTTAATCTGTTTTTTCAATTATCCAAAAAAAGATGCCTGTTTCATCACTAGGTTAATAATGTATCTCTTCAAATTTATTTGCTTATAATTTTTCTTTTATCTGTATTCAGTATAAAATAATATGATAATAGCTTTCAAAACTATTATTATTAAGAACGAATTAATACTACAGAAAGAATCAATGGGTATTTAAAAAAATAATGCTCAGACAAATAGGACAAATAGGAAAATGACAAGTATCTTCAGTACAAAATTTCAAAAATGCAGAAACAATTGATTCATTACTGTTAAATTAAAAAATGTTAAAAAGGAATGTGGAATGGATGACAGAGATAAGGTACATGGAAATTTTACCCCAAGCAAATAGGAACTCAATTTTATAAAATGTCAAAAAATAATACTCAGATAAATATTATGGGGGGAAATTGTTTGGAAATGTTCTGCTTATAGAATGTGAATTTTTTTTTTTTATAAATATACTTTTTTTAATTTTATTTATTTATTATTTTTGGGGGGTACACTAAGTTCAATCAACTCTTTTTATACACATATCCCCATAATCCCTCCCTTCCTTGACTTTCCCACCCCGAGGCCCCCCACCCTCCCCGCCCCAGTCCTCTAAGGTATCTTCCATCCTCGAGTTGGACTCCCTTTGTTATACAACAACTTCCCACTGGCTATCTATTTTACAGTTTGTAGTATATAGTTGTGCTACGCTCTGTGCTACTCTCTCGCTTTGCCTCAGCTTCCCCTTCACCTCCCGCCCCTCCCAAACCTCGAGTTCTCCAGTCCATTCTCTGCATCTGCGTCCTTGTTCTTGCACTGACTTCATCAGTACCATTTTCAGATTCCGTATAGGTGAGTTAGCATACAATATTTGTCCTTCTCTTTCTGACTTACTTCAATCTGTATGACAGACTCTAGGTCTATCCACCTCATTACATATAGCTCCATCTCATCCCTTTTTATAGCTGAGTAATATTCCATTGTATATATATGCCACATCTTCTTTATCCATTCATTTGTTGATGGGCATTTAGGTTGCTTCCATGTCCTGGCTATTGTAAATAGTGCTGCAATAAACATTATGGTACAAGTTTCTTTTGGGATTATGGTTTTCTTTGGGTATATGCCCAGTAGTGGGATTACTGGATCATACGGTACTTCTATTTGTAGTTTTTTAAGGAACCACCAAATTGTTTTCCATAGTGGCTGTACCAACTTACAGTCCCACCAACAGTGCAGGAGAGTTCCCTTTTCTCCACACCCTCTCCAACATTTGTTATTTCCAGATTTTATGATGATGGCCATTCTGATTGGTGTGAGGTGATACCTCATTGTGGCTTTGACTTGCATTTCTCTGATGATTAGTGATGTTGAGCATCCTTTCATGCTTTTTGTTGGCCATCTATATGTCTTCTTTGGAGAAATGTCTATTTAGGTCTTCTGCCCATTTGTGGATTGGGTTATTTGCTTTTTTGGTATTCAGCTGCATGAGCTGCTTGTATATTTTGGAGGTTAATCCTTTATCTGTTGTTTCATAGGCAACTATTTTTTCCCATTCTGAGGGTTGCCTTTTAGTCTTGTTTACGGTTTCTTTCACTGTGCAAAAGCTTTTAAGTTTCATGAGGTCCCATTTGTTTATTCTTCAGTTTATTTCCATGATTCTAGGAGGTGGGTCAAAAAGGATCTTGCTTTGATGGATGTCATAGAGTGTTCTGCCTATGTTTTCCTCTAGGAGTTTTATAGTGTCTGGCCTTACATGGAGGTCTTTAATCCATTTGGAGTTGATTTTTGTGTATGGTGTTAGGAAGTGTTCTAATTTCATTCTTTTACTTGTTGCTGTCCAATTTTCCCAGCACCACTTATTGAAGAGGCTGTCTTTTTTCCATTGTATACTCGTGCCTCCTTTGTCAAAGATAAGGTTCCCATATGTGTTTGGGCTTACTTCTGAGTTCTCTATTCTATTCCATTGATCGTCCTTTCTATTTTTGTGCTAGTACCATACTGTCTTGATCACTATGGCCTTGTAGTATAGTTTACAGTCAGGAAGCCTGATTCCACCAACTCCATTTTTCCTTCTCAAGATTGCTTTGGCTATTCGGGGTCTTTTGCATTTCCATACAAATCATAAGATTTCTTGCTCTAGTTCTGTGAAAAATGCCATTGGTAATTTGATCGGGATTGCATTGAATCTGTAAATTGCTTTGGGTAGTACAGACATTTTCACGATGTTGATTCTTCCAATCCAGGAACATGGTATGTCCCTCCATCTGTTTGAGTCATCTTTGATTTCTTTCATCAATGTCTTAAAGTTTTCTGCATACAGATCTTTTGCCTCCTTAGGCAGGTTTATTCCTAGGTATTTTATTCTTTTTGTTGCAATGGTGAATGGGAGAGTTTCCTTAATTTCTCTTTCTGCTCTTCCGTTGTTAGTGTATAGGAATGCAAGAGATTTCTGTGCATTAATTTTGTATCCTGCTACTTTACTAAACTCATCCATTAGTGCTAGCAGTTTTCTGGTAGAGTCTTTAGGGTTTTCTATGGATAATATCATGTCATCAGCAAAGAGTGACAATTTTACTTCTTCTTTTCCAGTTTGGATCCCCTTTATTTCTTTTTCTTCTCTGATTTCTGTGGCTAAAACTTCCAAAGCTATGTTGAATAATAGTGGAGAGAGTGGACACACTTGTCTTGTTCCTGTTCTTAGAGGGAATTCTTTCAGTTTTTCTCCATTGAGAACGATGTTGGCTTTTGGTTTTTCATATATGGCTTTTATTATGTTGAGGTAATTTCCTTCTTTGCCCATTTTCTGGAGAGCTTTTATCATAAATGGATGTTGAACTTTGTCAAAAGCTTTTTCTGCATCTATTGAGATGATCATATGGTTTTTATCCTTCAATTTGTTGATATGATGTATCACATTGATTGATTTGCTTATATTGAAGAATCCTTGCATCCCAGGGATAAACCCCACTTGATCATGGTGTATGATTTTTTTAATGTGCTGTTGGAGTCTGTTAGCTAGTATTTTGTTGAGGATTTTTGCATCTCTATTCATCAGTGATATTGGTCTGTAGTTTTCTTTTTTTGTGACATCTTTGCCTGGTTTTAGTATCAGGGTGATGGTAGCCTCGTAGAATGAGTTTGGGAGTGTTCCGCCTTCTGCAATATTTTGGAAGAGTTTGAGAAGGATAGGTGTTTACTCTTCTCGAAATGTTTGATAGAATTCACCCGTGAACCCATCTGGTCCTGGGCTTTTGTGTGTTGGGAGATTTTTAATCACGGCCTCAATTTCCGTACTTGTGATTGGTCTGTTCATGGTTTCTATTTCTTCCTGGTTCAGTCTTGGAAGATTGTATTTTTCTAAGCATTTATCCATTTCTTCCAGGTTATCCAATTGATTGGCATATAGTTGCTTGTAGTAGTCTCTCATGATGTTTTGTATTTCTGACGTGTCTGTTGTTACTTCTCCTTTTTCATTTCTAATTCTGTTGAATTGCATCTTCTCCCTTCTTTTCTTGATGAGTCTGGCTAATGGTTTATCAATTTTGTTAATCTTCTCAAAGAACCAGCTTTTAGTTTTAGTTATTTTTCTTATGGTTTCTTTCCTTTCTTTTTCATTTATTTCTGCTCTGATCTTTATGATTTCTTTCATTCTGCTCACTTTGGGGTTTCTTTGTTCTTCTTTCTCTAGTTGTTTTAGGTGTAAAGTTAGGTTGTTTATTCGATATTTTTCTTGTTTCTTAAGTTAGGACTGTATTGCTATAAACTTCCCTCTTAGAACTGCTTTTGCTGCATCCCATAGGTTTTGGGTTGTTGTGTTTTCATTGTCATTTGTTTCTAGATATTTTCTGATTTCCTCTTTGATTTCTTTAGTGATTCCTTGGTTGTTTAAGAGTGAATTGTTTAGCCTCCATGTGTTTGTATTTTTTGCAGTTTTTTTCTTGTAATTGATATCTAGTCTCATGCCGTTGTGGTCTGAGAAGATGCTTGATATGATTTCAATTTTCTTGAATTTGCTGAGGCTTGATTTGTGACCCAAGATGTGATCTATCCTGGAAAATGTTCCATGTGCACTTGAGAAGAAAGTGTATTCTGTCGTTTTTGGATGGAATGTCCTATAAATATCAATTAATTCGAGATGGTCTAATGTGGCATTTAAAGCTTGTGTGTCTTTATTTTTTTTTTCTGTTTGGATGATCTGTCCATTGATGTAAGTGGGGTGTTCAAGTCTCCCACTATTATTGTGTTACTGTCGATGTCCCCTTTTATAGCTGTTAGAATTTGCCTTATGTATTGAAGTGCTCCTATATTGGGGGCATAGATATTTACCATTGTGATATGTTCTTCTTGAATGGATCCCTTGATCATTATGTAGTGTCCTTCCTTGTCTCTTTAAATAGGCTTTACTTTCTAGTCTAATTTGTCTGATATGAGTATTGCTACTCCAGCTTTCTTTTGACTTCCATTTGCATGGAATATCTTTTTCCATCCCTTTCCTTTCAGTCTGTATGTATCCCTTGGTCTGAAGTGTGTTTCTTGTAGGCAGCATATAGAAGGTTCTTGTTTTCATATCCATTCAGCCAGCCTGTGTCTTTTGGTTGGAGCATTTCATCCATTTACATTTAAAGTGATTATTGACATGTGTGTTCCAATTACCATTTTCTGAATTGTTTGGGGTTTGTATTTGTAGGTGTTTTCCCTTTCTTGTGTTTCCTACTTAGAGAAGTTCCTTTAGCACTTGTTCTAAGGCTGGTTTGGTGGTGCTGAATTCTCTTCACTTTTGCTTGTCTGGAAAGCTTTTGATTTCTCCCTCAAATCTGAATGAGATTCTTGCTGGGTAGAGTATTCTTGGCTGTAGGTCTCTCTCTTTCAGGACTTTCAATATATCGTGCAGTATATCCCCATCTGGCCTGCAGAGTTTCTTTGGAAAGTCAGCTGTTATCCTTATGGGTTTTCCCTTATATGTTTTTTGTTGCCTTTCTCTTGCTGCTTTTAATATTTTTTCTTTGTGTTTAATTGTCATTAGTTTGATTAATATGTGTCTTGGTGTATTTCTCCTTGGGTTTATTCTGTATGGGACTCTCTGTGCTTCTTGGACTTGGTTAATTATTTCCTTTCCCATGTTGGGGAAGTTTTCCACTATAACCTCTTCAAATATTTTCTCAGACCCTTTCTTGTTTTCTTCTTCTTCTGGGATTCCTATAATTCGAAAGTTGGTACGTTTAAGGTTATCATTGAGGTCTCTGAGACTGTCTTCTATTCTTTTTATTCTTTTATCTTTTTCCTTCTCTGTGGCATTTATTTCCCCCATTCTATCTGCCAACTCACTTATTCATTCTTCTGCCTCAGTCATTCTGCTGATTATAGCATCTAGCGTATTTTTAATTTCAGTTATTTTGTTATCCATGGCTGTTTGTTTTTCTGAGTTCTTATGAACTGTTTCTTGTACTTTCTCTATTTTGTTAACGAGATTTTGTATCATTTTTACTATCATTACTCTGAATTCTTTTTCAGGCATTTTTTCTATTTCCTCCTCATTTATTTGGTCTTGTGGGTTTTTTTCCTGCTCCTTTGCCTGCATGGTGTTTCTTTGTTTCCTCATGGTTGTCCAAACTTTTGGGGTTGCTTGTCCTGGTGACAGAGGTGTTTGTAGAAGACTGTCCAAGCCTCAGACTAATGTCCAAGTATTGGATTAAATGAATATTAAGTCTAGGAAACATATACATGTATAAGACACACAATTACTGAATCTGTTAGGACATAAGGCTCTAGAAAGACCTGACAGAACCCCAGTGTGCTATCAGATATTCAAAGAGAAACCCAACAGAAGTGGACAAGTGAAACAGAACAAATCAGAGACAAAAGCAAAAGCAAACAAACAAACAAATAACACCCTACACATACAAACATCAATCCAGGGAGATTTTGTAAGCTAGGATCAAATATAGAAAAGAACCAGAGTACCACCAGAGAGAATGGAGATTCTCAGAATGTAATTAGACAACTGTACTAAGAACTAAATTAAAGACAAAAGCCTAGTATTAAATACCAAGGCAGTGCGTCATCTGGAGAATAGAGCAAGGAGTCTGAGCAGACCGATAGTGTTGCTTATAAGTATGTTAAGATAAAATAAACTTAAAATGGCTGGAAGAAAGGGAACTGAAGAGCATAATGTGGTTGGAAATATGCAAATAAAAAGAAAGGAATAGAAATGTATAAAAAATAGGGATGAAAGGAAGGTATGAGAGTTATATTGTCCATACTACCAAAAACTTAGCTAGAAATAGAAGTATATAAAAAGGCAAAAAAAAAAAAAGAATAAAAAATATCATTAAAAATTATGTTATAAAACTTGTAGATCCCTTAGTGCTAAGATCATATTTAATAAAGAAAAGAAAAAAAAGAGAGAGAAATAGAGAAAAAGAAAAAAAAAATCCAGAACTGATCCCAGAATGGACCAATTCAATAGGTATTGATACTACTATTTCTGTTTCCTTAGCGTCTCAGCTGTAAGTGTCCTTCTCCTTGCCTTGGGTTTTTTTGCATTATTCTGTGACCAGCAGAGGTTTCTTTATTGTTCATCTGTAAGCATCGGTGTGTGGGGAGGGAGAGGGTACAATAGTGGCTCCTTCTCCTGGGAGTGAGTGAGCAGTGACGCACTCTTGTTTCAGTCGGGCTTGGAGGTGCCTGTTGCAGAGGGACGCTGGTGGCTCAGGCGTAAACAGAAATTCTTAGAGTTGGGCCTCTCTCCGGTTTTTTTGTTGTTGTTGCTGTTGTTTTTTTTTCTCTCGGCAGCCTCCCTGCTGCTGGCGTTGCAAGGGGCTTTAATCTAGCCCCGCCCGAGCACCTGAGGTTGCTTGTTATCCCTGAGCGCCTTAGGTGGCCCAGGGGTGTCTCACCACTGCCTGTTGCAGAGGCACCAAAAGAGAGAGAGAGGCTATGCATGGCTCCTCCCCCCCGCCCATGAACCTGCAGCCTCCAACCACCATCATGGCCGGGCAGCTCTCAGGGATGGGCACTCCTCTCCGCGGACCTCCTCCCTCCTGTCCTCTCGGTCCGTCACCCTACCGGCAACAATATTTCTCACCCTGAACCAGCTCTCCGGTTCCCACGCTCCCGCTTCTGGACCCTCCGTTCAGCTGCGGATCGATGTCTCGCTCCCGGAATGCTGAGCTGTGCTGCAGACCCTCCGTATGTTTCTCACTCCCTCCCGTCTGCCTCAGCCCCGCCGCTTCACCCTCTTTGAGCCGTCGTAGATGACTCCCTACCGGCTATGTCGGGCTCCCTGCAGTCCTTTCTGGTGTCTGAGGCTGTCCGCTGGTGTTCAGCTGGTTCTCTGTGGGAATTACTGTGTCCTTCCATGTATTCCCAATGCATTTGTGGAGAGGGATGCACTCCAGGTCTCTCTGCTTCGCTGCCATCTTTTCTTACTGTTGGGAGATTCTTAATTACTGCCTCAATTTCCATACTTGTGATTGGTCTGTTCATGGATTCTATTTCATCCTGGTTCAGTCTTGGAAGATTGTATTTTTCTAAGAATTTATCCATTTCATCCAGGTTATCCAATTGATTGGCATATAGTTGTTTGTAGTAGTCTCTCATGATGTTTTGTATTTCTGAGGTGTCCGTTGTTACTTCTCCTTTTACATTTCTAATTCTGTTGATCTGCATCTTCTCTCTTTTTTTCTTGATGAGTCTGGCTAATGGTTTATCAATTCTGTTCATCTTCTCAAAGAACCAGCTTTTAATTTTATTTCTTTTTGCTATGGTTTCCTTCCTTTCTTTTTCATTTATTTCTGCTCTGATCTTTATGAATTATTTCCTTCTGCTCACTTTGGGGTTTCTTTGTTCTTCTTTCTCTAGTTGTTTTAGGTGTAAGGTTAGGTTGTTTATTCGATATTTTTCTTGTTTCTTAAGTTAGGACTGTATTGCTAAAAAGTTCCCTCTTAGAACTGCTTTTGCTGCATCCCATAGGTTTTGGGTTGTTGTGTTTTCATTGTCATTTGTTTCTAGATATGTTTTGATTTCCTCTTTGATTTCTTTACCTTGGTTGTTTAAGAGTGAATTGTTTAGCCTCCATGTGTTTGTATTTTTTGCAGTTTTTTTCCTGTAATTGATATCTAGTCTCATGGCGTTGTGGTCTGAGAAGATGCTTGATATGATTTCAATTTTCTTGAATTTGCTGAGGCTTGATTTGTGACCCAAGATGTGATCTATCCTGGAAAATGTTCCATGTGCACTTGAGAAGAAAGTGTATTCTGTCGTTTTTGGATGGAATGTCCTATAAATATCAATTAATTCGAGATGGTCTAATGTGGCATTTAAAGCTTGTGTGTCTTTATTTATTTTCTGTTTGGATGATCTGTCCATTGATGTAAGTGGGGTGTTCAAGTCTCCCACTATTATTGTGCTACTGTCAATGTCCCCTTTTATAGCTGTTAGAATTTGCCTTATGTATTGAGGTGCTCCTAAGTTGAGGGCACAGATATTTACCATTGTGATATGTTCTTCTGAATGGATCCCTTGATCATTATGTAGTGTCCTTTCTTGTCTCTTTTAATAGGCTTTACTTTCAAGTCTAATTTGTCTGATATGAGTATTGCTACTCCAGCTTTCTTTTGACTTCCATTTGCATGGAATATCTTTTTCCATCCCTTTCCTTTCAGTCTATATGTATCCCTTGGTCTGAAGTGGGTTTCTTGTAGGCAGCATATAGAAGGTTCTTGTTTTCATATCCATTCAGCCAGCCTGTGTCTTTTGGTTGGAGCATTTCATCCATTTACATTTAAAGTGATTATTGACATGTGTGTTCCAATTACCATTTTCTGAATTGTTTGGGGTTTGTATTTGTAGGTGTTTTCCCTTTCTTGTGTTTCCTACTTAGAGAAGTTCCTTTAGCACTTGTTCTAAGGCTGGTTTGGTGGTGCTGAATTCTCTTCACTTTTGCTTGTCTGGAAAGCTTTTGATTTCTCCCTCAAATCTGAATGAGATTCTTGCTGGGTAGAGTATTCTTGGCTGTAGGTTTCTCTCCTTCAGGACTTTCAGTATATCGTGCAGAGTATCCCCTTCTGGCCTGCAGAGTTTCTGTAGAAAGGTCAGCTGTTATCCTTATGGGTTTTCCCTTATATGTTTTTTGTTGCCTTTCTCTTGCTGCTTTTAATATTTTTTCTTTGTGTTTAATTGTCATTAGTTTGATTAATATGTGTCTTGGTGTATTTCTCCTTGGGTTTATTCTGTATGGGACTCTCTGTGCTTCTTGGACTTGGTAAGTTATTTCCTTTCCCATGTTGGGGAAGTTTTCCACTATAACCTCTTCAAATATTTTCTCAGACCCTTTTTTTTTTTTTTCTTCTTCTTCTGGGATGCCTATGATTCGAATGTTGGTAGGCTTAATGTTATCACTGAGGTCTCTGAGACTGTCTTCTATTCTTTTTATTCTTTTATCTTTTTCCTTCTCTGTGGCATTTATTTCCCCCATTCTATCTGCCAACTCACTTATTCGTTCTTTTGCCTCAGTCATTCTGCTGGTTATAGCATCTAGAGTATTTTTAATTTCAGTTATTTTGTTATCCATGGCTGTTTGTTTTTCTGAGTTCTTATGAACTGTTTCTTGTACTTTCTCTATTTTGTTAACGAGATTTTGTATCATTTTTACTATCATTACTCTAAATTATTTTTCAGGCATTTTTCCGATTTCCTCCTCATTTATTTGGTCTTGTGGGTTTTTTTCCTGCTCCTTTGCCTGCATGGTGTTTCTTTATTTCCTCATGGTTGTCCAAACTTTTGGGGTTGCTTGTCCTGGTGACAGAGGTGTTTGTAGAAGACTGTCCAAGCCTCAGACTAATGTCCCAATATTGGATTAAACAAATATTAAGTCTAGGAAACACATACATGTATACGGCACACAATTACTGAATCCGTTAGGACATAATGCTCTAGAAAGACCTGACAGAACCCCAGTGTGCTGTCAGATATTCAAAGAGAAACCTAACAGAAATGGACAACTGAAACAGAACAAATCAGAGACAAAAGCAAAAGCAAACAAACAAACAAATAACACCTTACACATACAAACATTAATTCAGGGAGATTTTGTAAGCTAGGATCAAATATAGAAAAGAGCCAGAGTACCACCAGAGAGAATGGAGATTCTCAGAATGAAATTAGATAACTGTACTAAGAACTAAGATAAAGATAAAAACCTAATATCAAATACCAAGGCAATGCGTCATCTGGAGAATAGAGCAAGGTGTCTGAGCTGATCAATAGTGTTGCTTATAAGTATGTTAAGATAAAATAAACTTAAAATGGCTGGAAGAAAGGGAAACTGAAGAGCCTAGTGTGATTGGAAATATGGAAAGAGAAAGAAAGGAATAGAAATGTATAAAAGATAGGGATAAAAGGAAAGTATGAGAGATATATTGTCCGTACTACCAAAAACTTAGCTAGATATAGAAGTATATAAAAAGGCAAAAAAAAAAAAGAATAAAATATATCATTAAAAATTATGTTATAAAACTTGTAGATCCCTTAGTGCTAAGATCATATTTAATAAAGAAAAAAAAAGAGAGAAAAAGAAAAAAAGAAAATCCAGAACTGATCTCAGAATGGACCAGTTCAAAAGGAATTGATACCAATATTTCTGTTTCCTAAGAGTCTCAGCTGTAAGTGTCCTTCTTCTCGCCTTGGGTTTTTTTTGCATTATTCTGTGACCAGCAGAGGTTCTTTATTGTTCATCTGTAAGCTTCGGTGTGTGGGGATGGAGAGGGTACAATACTGGCTCCTTCCCCTGGGAGTGAGTGAGCAGTGGTGCACTGTTGTTTCAGTCTGGCTTGGCATTGCCTGTTGCAGAGGGATGCTGGTGGCTCAGGTGTAAACAGAAAGTCTTAGAGTTGGGCCTCTCTTGGTTTTTTTGTTGTTGTTTTCTTTGTTTGCTTGTTTGCTTTTTGCTGCAGCCTCCCTGCTGCCGAGGTTCCAAGAGGTTTTAATCTAGCCCTGCCTGAGTGCCTGAGGGTGCTTGTTATCCCTGAGCATCATAGGTGGCCCACAGGGCGTCTCTTCACTGCCTGTTGCAGAGGCACTTAAAGAGAGAGAGAGCGGCTATGCACAGGGCTCCTCCCCCCCACCCGTGAGCCTGCAGCTTCCAGCCGCCATCATGGCCAGGCAGCTCTCAGGGGCAAGCACTCCTCTCTGTGGACCTCTTTCCTCCTGTCCTCTCGGTCCGTCACCTTACTGGCAACAATGTTTCTTACCATGAACCAGCTCTCTGGTTCCCATGCTCCTGCTCCTGGACCTCTGTTCAGCTGTGGATCCACGTCTCGGTCCGGGAACGCTAAGCTGCGCTGTGGACCCTCCGTGTGTTTCTCACTCCTTCCCGTCTGCCAAAGCTCCACCGCTTCACCCTCTTTGAGCCCTTGTAGATGCCTCCCTACTGGTTATGCCAGGCTCCTTGTGGTCCTTTCTGGTGTACGAGGCCGTCTGCTGGTGTTCAGCTGGTTCTCTGTGGGAATTATTGCATCCTTCGGTGCATTCCCAATGCATCTGTGGAGAGGGATGCATTCCATGTCCCTCTACTTCGCTGCCATCTTTTTCCTCTCCTAGAATGGGATTTTTATAATGTTAATTTCTAGAAGACATAGGATTGCCATTCATTTTATTTATTTATCTTTTAATCAACCTTAAAAGAGTTATTTCTGAGCTCCATTTAAACTCAAACATTGCTGGGAGCATAAGAGGGAAAGGAGAAGAAACACCACTCAAGAAACTATAAAATTTTAAATATACAATAAAAAATCATTTTTATCCATCCTAAATAGTTCTCTAATTACCTCAAGGTAACCTTCAAGAAGCAATAACCTCCCCATATTGCAAGCCATACTTCAGAGACTGATTTTATTGTATAGGATGTTGTTATAGCCTTCAAAATACATTTGAAAGACATAATTTTAAATTTATTGATTTAAAGAGAAGTTTTAGATCATAGATGGAAAAAATGCATTGTAGTACCAACTGTTTTAAATGTATGAATTTCACTCAAAACATTTTTTCCCTATGTTCCTAAGACTTCCTTTTTATTAGTTTCTTTCTTATTTGCACTGAAGGCTGGCAGTGAGTTTGTGCTTTGTCTACATGAAAATATTCACCCGACAGTATATGCAGGATTTGATTGACTAAATGTATGACAGGTGTATTTTAAATTATATGTTAAATGGTGGAAATAAACTTCATATCATGAATTAGTGTTATAATCTTAAAGTGTTAGAATTTACTTTCTTGTTGCTTCCCTATTCTTGTAAAAATAAAGCATGCTTTGGGAAAAGAAGGTTCTGTTCAACAATTTCAGTTTTGAGAAAAGAAAACTAGACCAGATTCCAGTTATTTACTTTAAAATTTCTTTTCTTTTTGTTTTTAACCTCTTACAGCATATAAAATGCAGCCCTATAAAAAAGAATTTCTATTTACAGGTACACTGTTAAAACCCATCCATCTTTTACCTAGTTGTTTATTTTGGTTTTATGCATGCTTCTATTTATTCCACAATTAATTTATCACATTTAAAAAATATAAAATAAAATAAACAACAATAAACAATAAATAATAAGGTCGGAAAAAATTAAGGAAAGAGATTGACTGTGGACCCAGGAATCATACATTTGAAACATTTCATCACTAATGTCCATGCACTCATTAGAGATGAAAGTTATGTTTAGTTAAAAAGTTTCTTCCAAAAAACATGAAATGGAAAAAACAATCAGGTTATGCACAGAGTTCATTAGGTAAAATAAAGCAATGCTTAGGAAAGTAAAGCCATGTTTTGTATGAAGAATATAATCTACTAAGAACCTTAATAAAGAGAACACTGAAATAAAATAATTTCAACATTGTTAGAAAAGAAAAATAATAACAATAAGACTATTACTAGCTTTATTGTGCTGACTAAACACCAATCACTTTTCTAACTATTAAATACACATATTTAATTTAATCCTTACAAAAACCTATGAAATAGCTAATATTGTTATTTACAGATTAGTAAACAGAGTCACAAAGAGGTTAAGAACTTGCCCAAGGATAGGCATAGAGTAAATGGACGGATCAATATTTTAACCTAGGCAGTTTTTCTCCTGATTCTGGAGTTCTTAAACATCACAGACTATCTTTTCATTTCATTAATATCAAAAATGTTAATAATGACTACTAGTTACTGGGTTCTTATTATGTGCTGGGTGCTCTTTCACTTTAACACTATGAGGTCAAAGTTATTTTCCCTTTCTTACAGATGAGGAACCTCAAAGATGTTAAATAACTGGCCAAGGTCCTAAAATTAGTAAGGATCCATTCTCTTAGATACCACGCTATGTTGTATCCTATGTATGTCATATAAATATAAAATAGTATATAACGATATGTATGTGTAACAGGAAAATAATATTAATTAAAACCAGAATTGGTATAACTGCCTGCATTCTAAGGAAAGTGGCATATTTTACATCAAAAATTAAATAAATGTTTCCATAATTCTTCCTATCGCTGGTCAGGGAGGAAGAAGAGAATTTATAAATTTCCACAACTGTTTAGCTGAATTAATTAGTGACTATTTTCATATGCAAAAATAATCCTACAGTTAAATAAGGGTATAGAGGTAAAGTGTTCTGAAAAATTAAAGTGGGAAGAATAGTTTCTCAAGGATAGTTAGTGGAGGAAAGGCTCATAATGGGAGGTTGACATGAAGGAGATAACTGAAAAAACCCTCAGATAATTCAAATCTTGTACCAGACCTGAACCTACTGAATTCTTGTGAGAGTGATACTTTTAGAGAAAAGGGGCCTATGTTTTGTAGCTAGTTTGACTCTGAGCTGAATAAAATAAACACTGGTAGGCTAGTGAGTTGAAAAATTTTGGAGGTCTCTAAGATGGGTACAAGGCTCCTGGCTTACATGGGGCAGAGTTTTAGCCATCTGTGTGTTTACTTATATTTATAGTCATATAATTTATCTGTAAGCACACCTCATATAACCATACACACACACACACACACACACACACACTCTCTCTCTCTCTCTCACAGAAGTTGGCAGAAAAAGCAACTTTATATATTACAATTTGCCAGAATTAAGAGGCAAGAGATAATGAAAGGCTAAGAATATCTTTTTTGTGCCTTAGGCAGTATTTAAATCAAAATCTTTCTTTAGTCTTTTTTATGATTAACCTATTTTTGCAGAAATTGTATAATATTTTGATTGTTTTGAATGCTGTTTCCAATTATATTTAATTCAGACAAATATCTTTTGTTACAGAATCAATACATGAAAAAATAATATTTTCCCTGGGTACTTGTTTTGCTATAAATAGTTAATATAGGATTAGTTCTCCTCCTTCAGTCTGATTGGAATTTTCTCATAATACTGGATCAGAATGGTCTTGAAGACAAGAGGAGGGGGAAGGGGAAGCTGGGACAAAGTGAGAAGGTAGCATAGACATATATACACACCAAATGTAAAATAGATGGCTAGTGGGAATCAGCTGCATAACATAGGGAGGTCAACTCGATGCATGGTGATGACCTAGAGGGGTGGGATATGGAGGAGGGGAGAAAGGCTCAAGAGGGAGGGGATAAGGGGATATATGTGTAAATACAGCCTATTCACTTTGTTGTACAGTGGAAACTGCAAAACATTGTGAAACAATTATACTCTAACAAAGATCTAAGAAAAAAAATTTGAGAACAGAATGGGGAGAATGGGAATGGCTCATGCCATTCTGCCATAGGAAATATGTAGCTGAAATGTCCCCAGAATTCCTGTTTGTTTACTTACATGTTTGGATGGTAATGTCTTCCCATTATTCACCCTTTCTCCCTTCTCACATTCAGAACCTACATCTGGCCTGCTAGCTAATTACACCTGAAGACAAAATTGCTATGATCAGTTCTCCATCTGTTATTGGCAACTGATTCTAAACAAAATACAAATATAATAGAGGTTAGGGGAGGTTAATTATCAATTTTCACCAAAGTGCTGAACTCCTGACTTTTCCATTGGCCTCAGTTAACAAGCTGTCTGCAACTACATTAGCATTAGCAATACTGACTGGTCCTCTCTGGGTCAGGCTTTTCTGATCCCTGTGCTCTAGACCTGCACATCAGTTCATCCTCTTTATCCAAACTTATCTGCAACTAATCTTCTCAAAATATTTTTTAAGGCACAAGCTAAGAGAAGCACAATTTAAAAATTTCTGGAATGATTACTTCTTAACTGCCTTTTTTTATTATCATGTTCACTTATCTGCCCCTTAGAAACAGTGGTGTAGCTCCTTTACACTAAAGTTGTAGCTCCTTTACACTAAAATTTTAATGACAATATTTATTGTGCATACCCAAAGAATGTGGGTTTTATGGAATAAATCCTCTGTTCTAAGCTATGCCTCAGAGGGCACCCTTTATACATGTAAATACTTAACCTTTAACTGAGATGGGTATGTCCTACTTAGCCAAAGTTCTCATACTCAGCTCAGTTACTTAAGAATGCCACAGATACAAAATAGGGATTTTTTTCTTTTGTGCATAGATCAGTCTTGTTTGCAAGTAAGCACACACTTCACATGAATATAAATCTTGGTCATTTTGTAAATATTACTAGTTTGATTGAAAGCTAATCCATTGTAATAATTTATACTTAATGGTTTAACTTTTGACTGGCCTTAGAAATGATAATTGAGTAAAGATTTGGCTTTATTAATTTCTTTCAATTATGCCTTATTATACCTGCTTTTCCTTAGTACAAATATAATAGACATAGACAAAATAAGCAAATACACACAACACATAAATTTATCTATGCTAGAGACTGAATATCTGTGTTCCCCCATAACTCATATGTTGAAACCTAATACCCGAAGTGATGGTATTTGCATGTGATGCCATTGGGAGGTGATTATGTCATGAAAGTAGTCCTTATAAATGGAACTAGACTTTTTGTCAGAAATTACACAAGCCAGAAGACAATAGAGAGTCATCCTTAAAAAACAGGAAAAAAAAATATGAAATTCTGTACCCAAGGAAAATATATTTCAAATATGAAAGCAGAATTCATATGTTTTTAGACAATAAAAGTGAGACAATTTATTACCAGGAAATCTGCACAGCCAGAAATGTTAAAGGACATTTTTCAGACAGAAGCAAAATATATCAGATGGAAATCCAGGTCTATTAAAAATTAATTTAGAAACATAAAATTGGTAAAAAATATGTAAACATTAGGAAATAATATTTCTTGCTTTTCATTTTTGAGATTTATTGAGATGTAATTCACATACAATTCACCCATTAAAGGTGCACAGTTGAATGGCTTTTAGCATAGTTACAGCATTGTGCAACCATCATCACAATTTATTTTAGAACATTTTAACTAGTTAAAAAAGAAATTCTGCATGACTTAGCCATTAATCTCTGAAGTGGGTTGAATAATGTTGCAAAAAAATTCATGTCCAACCAGGACCTCTGAATGTGATCTTATTTGTAAGAGGCATTTTTGCAAATGTAATTAAAAATCTCAATATGATATTATATTAAATTTAGTGTAGGCCAAAAATGGGATGACTGATGTCCTTATAAGAAAAGAGGAGGACACAGAGACACATACAGAAAGCAGTACTGCGAAGGTGGAGGCAGAGATTAAAGTGACTGGTCTGCAAGGGAAGAAATGCCAATGATTGATGGCAACCACAGAAGCTAGGTGAGAAGAGTGGGACAATTTCGCCCTCAAGATTTCCAGAAGGATCCAATTCTATTGACACCCTGATTTCAAATTTCTGGCATTCTCCAATTTGTCCATTTAATCTGTTATCTTATTTGATTGCATGCATTGTTGTTCATAGTATTCAATTACAATTATATTTCTTTGAGGTTGGTAGTAATGTCACCTTTGGAAGTCTTGTTTTTAGTAATTTGAGTCATCTCTTTTTCTCTGTCAGCCCAAGAAAAATTATATCAACTTTGTTAACATTTTCTGATTTCTGATTTCACTGAATTTCACCAATGTTTTCCTATTTTCAATTTCATTATTTTCTCCCTTCTCCTTTTTAAGGCTTAATTTGCTCTTCATTTTCCAGTGTCTTTTTTTTTTTTTTTTTGGTTCTTTATTGGAGTATAAGTGCTTTACACACTTGTACCAGTTTCTGCTGCACAACAAAGTGAATCAGCTGTATTTATACATATATCCCCACATCCCCTCCCTCCCATGACACCTTCCCACCCTCCCTATCACACTCCTATAAACAATCCACTTTTGAACCAATCAGAAATTTGGAAAAACTTTTCCTTCTCCGTATTATATCTACCACTTTCACTTTCAGCTTGGGGGGCAGTTTTTTTTTTTTTTTTTTTTAAGAGTGCCTTGAACACCTGCCAAGGGTTTTTTATTTTATTTTTTAAGCTCTTTATTGGAATATAATTGCTTTGCACTGTTGTGCCAGTTTTCGCTGTACAACAAAGTGAATCAGGTATATTTATACATATATCCCTATATCCCCTCACTCCCATGACTCCTTCCCATCTTTCCCATTTCTAGTCTGTCATACAGAGCAAAGTAAGCCAGAAAGAGAAAAACAAATACCGTATGCTAACTCATATACATGGAGTCTAAAAAAATGGTACTGATGAACCTAGTGACAGGGCACGAATAAAGATGCAGATGTAGAAAATGGACTTGAGGACACAGGATGGGGGGGTGAAAGGGAAGCTGGGATGAAATGAGAGAGTAGCATTGACATATATATACTACCAAATGTAAGGATGTTGCCGCATCCAGTGTCTTCATGTGGAAAATTAGGCCGTTTATTTGAGAGCTTCCTTCCTTTTTAATTATTTACAGATATAAATTTCTCTCATAATTATTTCTATAATTGCACACTATAAGTTTAAGTACGCGGGTGAGTCAAAAATTATCTACACTCTGGTTATATTAAAACTTCTGGGGCTTCCCAGGTGGTGCAGTGGTTAAGAATTCGCCTGCCAATGAAAGACACATGGATTCGAGCCCTGGGCCAGGAAGATCCCATATGCCACGGAGCAACTAGGCCTGTGCACCACAACAACTGAACCTGCGTTCTAGAGCCTGTGAACCACAGCTATTGAGCTGATGTGCCACAACTACTGAAACCTGCTCACCTAGAGCCCTTGCTCCCCAATAAAAGAAGCCACTGTAGTGAGAAGTCCGCACACCACAATGAAGAGTAGCCCCTACTCGCCACAACTAGAAAAAGCCCACGAACAGCAACAAAGACCCAAAAGGGCAAATAAATAAATAAATAAATAAATAAATAAATAAGTTTATAAGAAAAGAAACTTCTGTTGGTCACACTCTCTTATCAGTGTTTTCTATTCAAGGCTACTGTTTCCCCAGTCACTGCTGTGCAGGTGTGAACGTGTTATATCAGTTCATTTGTAACTGTGGTGTGAGCAAAAATGAATGTCCCACTTGTGATTTGCAAGAAAGAAGAATGGTGTACAGTGATTTGTTTTTGGTGGTCTGAGGGTGTACCTGGTGCTGTTATTTATCGCAGACTTTGTGCCCAGTATGGAGAAAGTGTTTTGTCATGAAGAAGTGTGTATGAATGGATAGAGAAGTTCAAGGAAGGTCGCACAATTGTTAGCAATCAAGAAGGAGCCAGATGCCTATCCACATCCATGGCCAATGACAGCATTGGGCGTACACATGAAATGGTTCTGTTTTCTGGGATTCTCTAGGGCCAGTATTGGAACAATATCAGGAAAAAGTTTCAACAATCAACAGTGCTTGTTATAGTGAGTTGCTCATCGAAGAGCTGAAGTCTAAACTTTGGATTAAACACAGACGACTGCTATCCAAGGAGGTTGTGATCCTGCTTGACAATGCACATCTGTACACTTCTGCCCACACTGTTGTTACTGTGCAAAAACTTTGTTTTGAGGTGTTAAAGCATCCTCCCTATAGTCTTGATCTTGCTCCATTGGATTTTCACCTGTTTGGTTCCCTAAAAGCAGCCCTACGAGGATGAAGATTCATTTCTCATGAAGAAGTGAAGACAGTGGTGCATTCATGGCTTGCAGCTCAGCCTAAAATATTTTTTAAATGAGGGAATATGAAAGCTTACTGACAGATGGACAAAGTGTATTGAAAAGCAAGAAGATTATGTCAAATGATGTATTTGTCTTTTCTAAAGGTTAATTAAAATAAATTCTACAGCCAGAGTGTGGATAATTTTTGACTCACCCTTGTATATTGTCACTTTTATTTTTCTTGAAGTATTTTCTAATGTTCCTCGTTTTTCTTTTATACATTGGTTGTTTAATAGTGTGTTAATTTCCACAAAACTTTGTGAATTTCCCAAATTTCTGTTATTAATTTCTCATTCTACTTTATTGTGAATGGAGAAGGGATTTTTGTATTTTAATCTCTTAACATTTACTGAGGCTTATTTTATGGCCTACCATATGATCTATGCTAGAGAATGTTCCACGTGCACTTGAGAAAAATGTGTATTCTGCTATTGTTTGATGGTGTGCCCTTTCAATCTATATTAAGTATAGTCAGTTTATATCTTTCTTCAAATTTTGTATTTCCTTATGAGTCTTCTGCTTCCAGGACAAAGAATAAAAGGGAGCACTTCTCAAGTCATTTTTTGAGGCCATAATCACCTTGATACCAAAACTAGACAAACATATTATGCAGAAACACACGTAAAATCTCACCTAACTCAAAAGTATAGAACTAATAATCCTCAACAAAATTATAGAAAGTTTAATACAGCAATAAACAAAAATGATAAAGATCAAAGTCAAGCAGAAGTTATCACAGAAATTCAAGATTACATAAACATTTGATTTGACTCCCATATCAGCTAATTAAAAATGAAAAATATTGTAATCATATCAATAAATAAAGGAAAAGCACTTGAAAAAATTGAACATCTATTCATTATAAAAATTCCCCACCAACTTATGAAGAATTTCCTAAATGTAATGATAGGCTTCTCCAAAAATTTAACATCATACTTAATGATAAAAGACTAAATGTTTTATGCTCAGAATGGAATTAAGACAAGGTTGTTCACTTGTACCATTATATTCAATATTGTAGTGGAGGTATCAGTCTATACAATCAGAAAATAAAAAGAAAGATAATAAAGGAAGACATAAAACTGTCTCTATTCTTATAGAATATGATCAAGTAAATAGCAAATTAAATCTTCAAAGAGTTTTTTCAGGTTAATTCTATCAAACATTTAGAGAAGACCTAACACCTATTCTTCTGAAATTCATCCAAAAAAATCACAGAGGAAGGATCACTTCCAAGCTAATTCTATGAGGCTATCATCACCCTGATACCAAAACCAGACAAAGATGTCACAAGTAAAAGAAAATTATAGGCAAATAACGCTGATGAACATAGACACAAAAATACTCAACAAAATACTAGCAAACAGACTCCAACACCACATTAAAAGGATCATACACCATGATCAAGTGGGATTTATCCCAGGAATGCAAGGATACTTCAATATAGGTAAAACAATCAATGTGATACACCAAATTAACAAATTGAAGAACAAAACTATATGATTATCTCAAAAGATGCAGAAAAAAGCTTTTGACAAAATTCAACACCCATTTCTGATTAAAAACTCTACAAAAATTGGGCTTAGAGGGAACTTTCCTAAACACGATAAAGGTCATATATGACAAACCCACAGCAAACTTCATTCTCAATGGTGAAAAGCTGAGAGCATTTCCTCTATGATCAGGAACAAGACAAGGATATCCATTCTCACCACTGTTACTCAACATCGTTTTGACAGTCCTAGTCATGGCAATCAGAGAACAAAAAGAAATAAAAGGAATCCAAATTGGAAAAGAAGTAAAACTGTCACTCTTTGCAGATGACATGATACTATACATAGAAAATCCTAAAGATGCTACCAGAAAACTACTAGAGTTAATCAATGAATTTGGTAAAGTTGCAGGATATAAAATTAATATGCAGAAATCTCTTGCATTTCTATACACTAAAAATGAAATATTTCAAAGAGAAACTAAAGAAACAATCCCACTTACCATCACAACAAGAAGAATAAAATACCTAGGAATAAACCTACTTAATAAGGCAAAATACCTGTAGTCAGAAAACTATAAGGTACTGATGAAAGAATTCAAAGACAACACAAACAGATGAAGAGTTACACCATGTTGTTGGATTGCAAGAATCAATATTGTGAAAAGGACTATACTACTCAAAACAATCTAAAGATTGAATACAATCCATATCAAATTACCAATGGCATTTTTTACAGAATTATAACAAAATATTTTACAATTTGTATGGAAACACAAAAGACCCCGAATAGCCAAAGCAATTTTGAGAAAGTAAAATTGAGCTAGAGAAATCAGGCTCCCTGATTTCAGACAATAGTGCAAAGTTATATTCATCAAAAAAATATGGTACTGGCACAAAAACAGAAATATAGATCAATGGAACTCGTTAGAAAGTCCAGAGATAAACCCATGGACCTATGGTCACCTAAACTATGACAAAGGAGGCAAGACTACACAGCGGAGAAAAGGCAGCCTCTTCAATAAATGGTGATGGGAAAACTGGACAGCTAGATGTAAAAGAATGAAATTAGAATAATCCCTAGCACCATACGCAAAAATACACTCAAAATGGATCAAAGACCTTAATGTAATGCTGGACGCTATAAAACTCTTAGAGGAAAACATAAGCACAACACTCTTTGACATAAATTGCAGTAAGATCTTTTTTGATCCACCTTGTAGAGTAATGAAAATTAAAACAAAAACAAATAAATGGGACCTAATTAAACTTAAAAGCTTTTGCACAGCAAAGGAAACCATAAACAGAACAAAAGTCAACACTTAGAATGGGAGAAAATATTTGCAAATGAAGCAACCGACAAGGAACTACTCCAAAATATACAAACAGCTCATGCAACTCAGTATCAAAAAAATAAATAAATAAAATGACCCAATAAAAGTTGACAGAAGATCTAAATAAACATTTCTCCAAAGAAGACATACAGATGGCCTAGAGGCACATGAAAAGATGATGAACATCGCTAATTATTAGAGAAATTCCAATCAAAACTACAATGAGTTATCATCTCATGCAAGTCTGAATGGCCATCATCAAAAAAATCTACAAAGAATAAATGCTGGAGAGGTTGTGGAGAAAAGGGGACCCTTTTGGGTTCTGTAAAATGGTACAGACACTATGGATAACAGGGTGGAAGTTCCAAAAAATCTAAAAATTGAACTACCATATGACCCAGCAATTCCACTACTGGGCATACACCTGGGGAAAACCATAATTTGAAAAGATGCATGCACCCCAAAATTCATTGCCGTACTATTTATAATAGCCACAACATGGAGGCAGCCTAAATGTCCATCAACAGGAATGGATAAGATGTGATACATGTATACAATGGAATGTTAGCCATAAAAAGGAACAAAATTGGTTCATTTGCAAAGATGTGGATGAACTTAGAGACTGTCATACGGAGTGCAGTAATCTGGAAAGAGAAAAACATATATATATTAATACTTATATGTGGAATTTAGAAAAATGGTACCAATGAACTTATTTGCAAAACATAAATAAAGACACAGATATAGAGAAAAAACTTATGGATACCAAGGTGGGAAGGGAAGGGTGGGTTGAATTGGGAGATTGGGTTTGACATATGTACACTACTATTTATAAAATAGATAACTAATTAGAACCTACTATATAGCACAGGGAACTTTAATCAACACTCTGTGATGACCTAAATGGGAAGGAAATCCAAAAAGAAGAGTATATATATATATATATATATATATATATATATATCAGATATATATATATCAGATTCACTTTGCTGTACAGCAGAAACTAACACAACATTGTAAAACAACTATACTCCAATAAAAATTTTAAAAATAGTTATTCAGCCTACTAAATGACTTTAACAAGTTCACAGGCAATGATGTCAGTATACATAATTCAATAATATTTTTACATATTATCAAGAAAAATTGAAAATTTGAATAAAATACCATGCAAACTCTATTTATGAACATGAATTACCTGGGAGTAAAAATAGAAAATTTATACAAGGTATGCATGCATACAAATGAAAAATAAACATACAAAAAGATGCTATACATCATATGTCATCAGGGAAATGCAGATTAAAACAACAGTAAGATATCACTACATACATGTTAGAATGGGCAAAGTTCAAAACACCAACACCACCAAATGGTGGTGAGGATGTGAAACAACAGGAATACTTCTTTGCTGCTGGTGGGAATCAAAATAGTACAGCTATGTTGAAAGACAGTTTGGCAGCTTCATACAAAGCTAAAAATGTTTTTAACATATGTTCTAGCAATCATGCTCTTTAATATTTATCCAAGCTAGAAATTTATGGCCATACAAGAACCTTCACACAAATATTTAAAGCAGCTTTATTCAAAATTGTCGAAACTTCGTAAGAACCATGATATTCTGCAGTAGGTGAGTAAATAAGTAAACTCTGGTCCATCCAGACAATGGAATATAATTAAGCACTAAAGAGGAAATGAGCTATCAAGACTTGAAAAGACATGGATTAATCTTGAATGAATATTGCTAAGTGAAAGAAACCAATCTGAGAAGGCTAAATATTTTGTGATTCCAACTTCTTGAAAAGACAAACTTATGGAGACAATAAAAAGATCAATAGCTTTCTGGGGTGGGCGGTGGGGGGAGAGATGAATAGGCAGAGCATAGAGGGGTTTTAGGGCAGTGAAAATACACTGCATTATATTATATTGGTGGGTATATGTAATTATATATTTGTACAAACAATAGAATGTACAATATCAAGAGTGAACCCTAATTTAAACTATACACTTTGTGAGATTATATGTCACTGTGGGTTTATCCTTGGTAAAAAATGTACCATTTTGGTGAGTGACTTTTTCTCCACTTTACTGAGATAAAAATGACACTGTAAATTTAAGATGTACAAGGTGTTGATTTGATACATGTATATATTGCAAAATGATTATCAACATATTGGTGGCTAACAGCTCCATCACTTCATATAATTACTATTTCTTTTTGTGTTGAGAACATTTAAGATCTACTCTCTTCATAACATTCAAGTGTATAATACAATATAATTAACTGTAATCACAAAGCTGTATATTAGATTACCCAGAACTTATTTGTTTTATAACTGGAAATTTGTACCCTTTAACAAACATCTCTCCATTTCTCCCACTATCCAGCCCCTAATAATCACCACTTTATTTTGTTTTTATCAGTGCAGCTTTTATAATTCCACACATAAGCCATATTACACAATATCTGCCTTTCTCTTTCTGACATATTTCACTTAGCATAATTCCCTCAAGGTCCATCCATAGTGTATAAAAGGCAGGATTTCGTTCTTTCATACTTTCTCACAGCTGAATAATACCCTATTGTGTATGTATATACACACGCTATGTATATATAGTGTGTGTGTATATATATGTATATATATGTGTATACACACCACACCTTCTTTATCCATTCATTTGCTAATAAACAGGTTGTTTTTGTGCCTTGGATATTGTCAATAATGCTGCAATGAACATGGGTGTGAATATATATTTTAAAGATCTTCTTTTTATCTTTTTGGATATTACCCAGAAGTGGGATTGCTAGATAATATGATAGTTCTATTTTTAATTATTTGAAAAAAATCCACCGTGTTTTTCATAGTGGCTAAATCAGTTTACATTCCTACCAACAGTGCACAAGGATTCTCTTTTCTCCACATCCTCACCAACATTTGTTTTATCTTTTTGATCATAGCCATTTTAACTTGTGTGCGATCATAGACCATGGTGATTTTGATTTACCTTGCCCTGATGATGCATGATGTTAAGTAGCTTTCATTCACCTTTCGGTTACTTCTATGTTTTTTGTTCTTTTTTTTTTTTATTTTTTTTGAAAAATGTCTCTTCATTTCCACTGCCCATTTTTTAATCAGATCCTTTGGGTTTTTGCTATTGAGTTGCATGAGTTCTTTATATATTTTGCATATTAACCTCTTCCAGATACATAATTTGCAAATATTTTCTCCCATTCTGTGGATTGCTTTTTCATTTTGCTGATTATTTCTTTTGCTGTGAAGATTTTGAATTTTATGTAGTTCCATTTATTTATTTTTTGCCTTTGTTACTTGTGATTTCTTTGTCATCCAAAAAAATTGATGTCATGATCAGTTTTAAAGGATATTTTTTCTAGTGTTTTTTCTACAGCTTTTATGTTTTCTGTTCTTATGTTTAGTCTTTAGTCCATTTAGAGTTAATTTTGTGAGTGGTGTAAGACATGGATGCAATTTTATTCTTCTGCATATGATTATCCAGTTTTCCAAATTTCATTTTTTGAAGAGACTATCCTTTCCCCATTGAGTGACTTTGGATGCCTTGTCAAAACTTAGTTAACCATATGCATGTGAGTTTATTTCTGAACTCTTAATTCTGTCTCACTGGTCTACAGGTCTAAATTTATGTTAATAGTATAGTCTTGCTTACTATAGGTTTTTAGTATAGTTTGAAATTATGAAGTTTCATCCCTTCAGGTTTGTTTTTCTTTCTCAGGATTGTTTTGACTGTTCAGGGTTTTTGGTGGTTCCATAAAAATCTTAAGATTCATTTCTTTTTTATTTCTGTGGAAAATGTCATTAGAATTTTGATGGGGATTGCATCGAATCTATAGTTGTCTTTAGGTAGTATGGGTATTTTAGAACTAACAATTTTCCTAATCCATGAACATGGGATATCTTTCCATTTGTTTGTGTTTTCTTCATTTTTTATCAATGTATTTTAATTTTCATTGTTCACATCTCTCATTTTCTTGGTTAAATATGCTCCAAAGTATTTTATTGTTTTTGATGCTATATTGAATGAGATTGTTTTCTTTATTTCTTTTTCAGATGTTTTGTTGTTAGTGTATAGAAATCAACTGATTTAGGGTTGTTGGTTTTGTATCATGCAACTTTATTGAATTCATTGATGAGTTCTAATTTTTTGGCTGGCATTTTAAGAGTTTTTCTATATATATAAGATTATATAATTTGCAGAGACAATTTTACCTTTTCATTTCCTGTTTAGATTTATTGATCACTTAGGCTAGAAATACCAGTAATATGAGAATAAGAGTGGTAAGAGTGGGTACCCTTGTCTTGTTCCTTATTTTAGAGAGTGACATTTAAATGATTCACTGTTGAGTATATTGTTAGCGCTAGCCTTTTCATATATGGTCTTTATTATGTTGAGATATATTCTTTCCATACACAATTTATAGTGAGTTATAGTAATGAAATCATGTTGAATGTTGTCAAATACTTTTCTGCATCTATTGAGATTACCATATGATTTTATACATCATATTAATTTGGTGAATCACACTTTTTTAATTTGCATATGATGAACTATCCTCATATTGCATGAATAAATCCCATTTGATCATGGGGTATGATCCTTTAATGAGCTGTTGAATTCAGTTTGCTAATACTTTGTTGAGGATTTTGGTATCAGGGATAGTGATCTGTAATTCTCTTTTTCAGTACCCTTACCTGGCTTTGTTAGCAGAGTAATGCTAGCCTCATAAAATGTTTTGAGTTTTCCCACAACTTCTATTTTTTTGGTAGTTTAGAAGGTTTGGCATTAATTCTTTTAATGTTTTATAGAATTTATCAGTGATGCCATCTGGTCCTTAACTTTTCTTTATCTTTCCTCTGCTAACTTTGGTCTTAGTTTATTCTTTTTATTTAGTTCTTTGAGCTGTAAAGTTAGCTTGTTTATTTGAAATGTTTCTTTTTTCTTAATATAGGTGTTTATATGCTTCCTTCATGGAACTACGTTTGCAGTACCCCATACATTTTGATATGCAGGGATTGCATTTTTGTTTGTTATAAAATATTTCCTGATTTCCATTTTGATATCTTCTTTGACTCATTGTTGTCAGGAGTATGTACTTTAATATCCATGTATTGGTGATTTTTCCAGTTCTCTTACCGTTATTGATTTCTAGCTTTATACCACTTTGATTAGAAAAGATAGTTAGTATGCTTTCAGTCTTCTTAAATTTGCTAGTACTTGTTTAGGGACCTATAGATAATCTATCCTAGAGGATGTTTCATGTGCACTTGAGATGAATGTGTGTTCGGCACTTTTTGAGGAACTGTCCACATATTTCTTTTAGGTACATTTCAACTAAAGCATCTTTGAAGTCTATATTATACCTATTGATTTTCTATCTGGATGATCTATCCGTTGTTGAAAGTGGGCTATGAAGTCACTATTAATATTGTCAATTGCTATCTACTTCAATCTTCAGATCTGGTGGTATTTGCTTACTTATATTTAGATGCTCCAAACTTAAGGGCCTATATATTTAAAATTGTTTTATCTTCCTGATAAATAGACCTTTTTATGATTATATTATGAACTTCTTTATCTCTCTCTTTTTTGTTTTTAGCTTAAAGTCTATTTTGTTCAATATAAGTATAACTACCCCTGCTCTCTTTTGGTTTCCACTTGCATGGAATATCAATTCCCTTTCTTTCAATGTGAACTTATGTTTGTCCTTAAGGCTAAAGCATATCTGTGGTAGACAATATATCCTTGTGTCTTGTTTTTTAATACATCCATCCCCTCTATATTTTCTTTTTCCTTTTTTATTGAAGAATATTTGACATATAACATTAAATTAGTTCCAAATGTATAAAATAGCTTTTGACATTTATATTCATTTTCAACTGATTATCATGATGTCTAGAAAACATCTCTCACAATACACGGTTTTTCAAATATTATCTATATTCTCTATATTGTACATTACATCATGGTGACATTTATTTTATAACTGGATGTTTAAATTATTTTGCCAAACCATACACCACCCATCCCCTCTGGTGATCACCAGTTTATTTTCTATATCTATGAGTCTTTTTCTGTTTTATTTATTTTGTATTTCAGATTCCACATATGAGTGAAATCATATGGTATTTGTCTTTCACTGTCTGAGCTATTTCACTTAGCATAATGCACTCTACATCCATCTATGTTGTTGCAAATGGCATTACTTTATTTTCTATGGCATATTTCATTGCATAGATATACACCACTTCTTCATATTCATTAATGTATTAATGGACTCTTGGGTTCCTTCCACGTATAGGCTATTGTAAATAATGCTACAATGAACATAGAGCCGCATATATCTTTTTGTATTAGTGTTTTTGTTTTCTTTGGATAAATATCCAGAAGTAGATTTGCAGGATCATATGGTAGCTCTATTTTTAATTTTTGTGGAACCCCTATACTGTTTCAATAATGGCTGCCCCAATTTATATTCCTATCATTTCTATCAACAGTGCACAAGAGTTCCCTTTTCTACATATCATCCCAACATTTGTTTTGGCTTGTCATTTTTATAATACCCATCCTAACATGTGTGAGGTGATAGTTCACTGTGGTTTTGGTTTGCATATTCCTGATAATTAGTGATGTTGATTGTCTTTTCATGTGTCTGTTGCCCATCTGTTTCTTCCTTGGAAATAAAATGTCTATCCAGGGTCTGTGCCTATTTTTTAACTGGATTATTTATTTATTTATTTTTCTATTTTTATATTGAGTGTTGAGTTGTTTATACATTTTGAATATTGACTCATTAGATATACTGTTTGCAAATATCTTCTCCTATTCTGTTGGTTGCCTTTTCATTTTGTTGATGGTTTCCTTCACTATGAAAAAGTTTTTTTTTTTTTTTTTTTTAACTTGATGTAGTGCTATTTGTTCATTTTTGCTTTTGTTGCCATTGCCTGAGGAGAATGATTGAAAACATTTTGATAAGACCAATGTCTAAAAGCAGTCTGCCTAAATTTTCTTCTAGGAGTTTCATGGTTTCTGGACTTACATTTAGGTCTTTAATCCATTTTTATGTTGTTTTTGTATATGGTGTGAGAAAGTTGTATAGTCTTGTTCTTTTGCATGTAACTGTCCAGTTTTTCCAACACCATTTGTTGTCTTTTCCCTATTGTATATTCTTAGCTCCTTTGTCAAAAATTAGTGACCGTGTAAGCATGGGTTTCTTTCTGGGCTTTCACTTCTCTTCCATTGATAAATGTGTCTGTTTTTATGCCAGTAACATATAGTTTTGATGACTATAGCTTTGTAGTGAGGATTAAAATCAGTAATCATGATACCTCCATGTTTGCTCTTCTCATGAGGACTTTGCCTCTACAGGGTCTTGTGTGCTTTTATACAAATATTAGTGTTACTTGTTTTAGCTCAGTAAAAAATGCCATTGGGACTTTGATAGGGATTGCATTGAATCTGTGGATTCCTTTGCTAGTATGAACATTGTAACGATATTAATTCTTCCAGTCCATTGGTATGAAATATCTTTCCATTATTTGTGTCATTTTTAATTTCTTTCATGAACATCTTATAATTTTCAGAGTACGGATATTTAATCGTCTTGGTTAAATGTATTCCTAGGTGTTTTAACCTTTTTAATGAAATTGTAAATGGGTTTATTTTTTAATTTAACTTTTTGGTAATTACTTATTAGTGACTAGAAATGTAACATATTACTGAATATTGATTTTGTACCCTGCAGTACTGAATACATGTTTTAGTTCTAATAGTTTTTTTGGTGCAGTCTTTAGGGTTTTCTAGTCATACTATCATGTCTTCTGCAAATAGTGACAGCTTTAATTCTTCCTTTTCAATTTATATACATTTTATCTATTTTTCTTGTCTGATTACTGTGTCTAGGACTTTCAATTTTATGTTGAATAAAAGTGGCAAGAGTTGGCGTCCTTGTCGTGTTTCTGATCTTAGAGGGAAAATTTTCAGCTTGTTACCATTGAATATGATGTTATCTGTGGGTATGTCATATATGGCTTTTATTATTTTGAGATATATTCCCTCTATACACATTTTGTTGAAAGTTTTTATCATAAATGGATGTTGAATTTTGCCAAAAGGTTTTTCTGCATCTATTGAGGTAACATATTTTATTCTATGTTTTGTTAATGTGGCAAATCATGTTGATTAATTTGTGGATATTGAGTCATCCTGGCATCCTTGGAATGAATTCTGCTTGATCATAGTGTATGATCCTTTTAATATATTGCTGAATTCAGTTTCCCAATATTTTGTTGAGGACTTCTGTATCTATGTTCACAGTAATATTGGCCTATACTTTTCTCTTGTTGTGATGTCCTTGTCTGGTTTTGTTGCCAGGTGGATATTGGTTTAATTGAATGAGTTGGGAAGCTTTCCTTGCTCTTCAGGTTTTCTTTGGAATATTTTGAGAAAGGTAGTCATTAACTCTTTTTAAGTGTTTGATAGAATTCACCTGTGGCGGTGTTTGAACCTAAACTTTATTTGTTGAGAGTTTTTTGACTACTGATTCAGTTTCATTACTAGTGATTCATCTGTTTGGATTTTCTGTTACTTTCTGATTCAGTCTTTGGTGACTGTAGGAATTTATTTCTTCTGGGTGGTATAATTTATTTTTGTGGTGTCAGTTGTAACTTTTAAATTTTTATTTCTGATTTTATTTTTGTGGGATGTGTCTCTTTTTTTCTTGATTAGTCTGGCTAAAGGTTCATCATTTTTGTTTTCTATATTTTCAAGGAAGCAGCTCTTAGTTTCACTGATCTTTCTTATTGTTTCTTAGTCTCTATTTCATTTATTTCCACTCTGATTTTTGTTATTTTCTTCCTTCTACTTACTTTGAGCTTTTTCTTATTTTTCTACTTCCTTTAGATGTACAGGTAGACTGTTTATCTGAGATTTTCCTTGTTTTCTAAGTTAGGCCTGTATCACTCTAAACTTCCCTTTTCAAAGTGCTTTGCTGTATCCTATAGAATTTGAAATGTGTTTCCATTCACATTTGTCTCAAGGTATATTTTTACCACCTCTTTGATTTCTTCATTGGCCCATTAATAATTTAGAAGCATGTTGCTTATCTCCATATTTTTTTTTACAGCTTTCCTTTTATAAATGATTTCTAGTTTCATATAGCTGTTGAAAAAAATACATGATATATCAAACGTGTTAAACTTATTGAGACTGGTTTTGAGGCTGAACATGTGATCTAAACTGTGGAATGTTCCATGTGCACTTGAAAAGGTGTATTCTCTTGGTTTTTTTTTTTTTTTTTATATTTTCTTTTCCTTTTTTTTCCTTATATCTTTATTGGAGTATAATTGTTTTACAATATTGTGTTAGTTTCTGCTGTACAAAAAACTGAATCAGCTATATATATATATATATATATATATATATATATATTCCCCATATCTACTTCCTCATGAGCCTCCCTTCCACCCTCCCTATCTCATCCCTCTAGGTCATCAAAAAGAACCAAGCTGATGTCCCTGTGCTATGCAGCAGCTTTCCACTAGCTATTTTACATTCCATAGCGTATATATGTCAATGCTATTCTCTCAGTTTGTCCTGGCCTCCGTTTCCCTCTGCCTCCTCAAATCTGTTCTCTACTTCTGCGTCTCTATTCCTGCCCTGCCACTAGGTTCATCAGTACCATTTTTTTCTAGATTCCATGCATATGCATTAACGTATGGTATTTGTTTTTTTCTTCTTCTGACTTATTTAACTCTGTATGACAGACTCTAGGTCCATCCAGCTCACTACAAAAAAATAAATTTATTTCCTTTTTATGGATGAGTAACATTCCATTGTATATGTGTGCTACATCTTCTTTATCCATTCACCTATCAATGACATTTAAGTTGCTTCCATGTCCTGGCTATTGCAAATAACACTGCAATGAACATTGTGGTACATGTATTTTTTTGAATTATGGTTTCCTCAGGGTATGTGCCCAGTAGTGGAATTGCTGGGTCATATAGTAGTTCTATTTTTAGTTTTTTAAGAAACCTCCATACTGTTCTCCATAGTGACTCTATCAATTTACATTTCCACCAACAGTGCAGGAGGGTTCCCTTTTCTCAACACCCTCTCCACAATTTATTGTTTTAGATTTTTTCATGATGGCCATTCTGAACAGTGTGAGGTGATACTTCATTGCAGTTTGATTTGCATTTCAGTAATGATTAGTGATGTTGAGCAGCTTTTCTTGTGTTTGTTTGCAATCTGTATGTCTTCTTTGGAGAAATGTCGTTTTAGGTCTTCCACCCATTTTTGGATTCAATTGTTTTTTTTGTTTTTTTTTTTTTGATATTGAGCTACATGAGCTGTTTGTATATTTTGGAGATCAATCCTTTGGCAGTTGCTTCGTTTGCAAATATTTTCTCCCATTCTGAGGGTTGTCATTTAGTCTTGTTAATGGTTTGCTTTGTTGTGCAAAAGCTTTTGTTTCAAAAGTTCTCTTTTATTTTCGTTTTTATTTCCATTACTCTGGAAGGTGGCTTAAAATGGTCTTGCTCTGGTTTATGTCATAGAGTGTTCTGCCTAGATTTTCCTCTAAGAGTTTTATGCTGTCTGGCTTTATATTTACACCATCAATGCATGTAGAGTTTATTTTTGTGTATGGCATTAGGAAGTTTTCTAATTGCATTGTTTTACCTGTAGCTCTCCAGTTTTCCCAGCACTAATTATTGAAGAGATTGTATTTTCTCTACTGTATGTTCTTGCTTCCTTTCTCATATGTTAGGTGACCATATGGCCGTGGGTTTATCTCTGGGCTTTCTATGCTGTACCATTGATCTATATTTCTGTCTTTGTGTCATTACCATATGGTCTTGATTACTGTAGCTTGGTAGTATAGTTTGAAGTCAGGGAGCTTGATTCCTCCAGCTCCATTTCTCTTCCTCAAGATTGCTTTGCCTATTTGGGATCTTCTGTGTTTCCATACCAATTGTAAAATTTTTGTTCTAATTCTGTGAAAAATGCCATTGGTAATTTGATAGGGATTGCATTGAATCTGTAAATTGCTTTGGGTAGTGAAGTAATTTTCACAATATTGATTTTTCCAATCAGAGAACATGGTATATCTCTCCAACTGTTTGTGTTATCTTTGATTTCTTTCATTAGTGTTTTATAGTTTTCTGAGTACAGGTATTTTGCCTCCTTCAGTAGGTTTATTCCTAGGTATTTTATGCTTTTTGTTGCAACTGTAAATGGGATTGTTTCCTTAATTTTTCTTTCTGATTTTTTTTGCATGAGATTTCTGTGGAATAATTTTATATCCTGCAATCTTACCAGATCATTGAATACTTCTAGTTTTCTGGGAGCATCTTTAGAATTTTCTATGTATAGTATCATGTCATCTGCAAACAGTGACAGTTTTAATTCTTATTTTCCAATTTGGATTCCTTTTATTTATTTTTCTTCTCTGTTTGCCATGGCTAGGACTTCCAAAACTATGTTGAATAAGAGTGGCAAGAGTGGGGGCTTCCTAGGTGGTGCAGTGGTTGAGAATCCGCCTGCCAATGCAGGAGACACAGGTTCAGTGCCTGCTCCAGGAGGATCCCACATGCTGTGGAGCAACTAAGCCCATGTGCCACAAGTGTTGAGCCTGTGCTTTAAAGCCCGTGAGAGACAACTCTTGAGCCCATGTGCTGCAACTGCTGAGGCCCACATACCTGGAGCCTGTGCTCTGCAACAAGAGAAGCCACGGCAATGAGGAGCCCACACACCACAATGAAGAGTGGCTCCCACTCACCGCAACTAGAGAAAGCCTGTGCACAGCAAAAAAGACCCAACACAGCCAATAAAATAAATAAATAAATGCATAAATAAATAAATAAATTTATAAAAAAAGAGTGGCAAGAGTGGACATCTTTGTCTTGTTCCTTATCTTAGTGGAAATTTTTTCAGATTTTCACTATCAAGAATTATTTTTGCTGTGGGTTTGTCATATATGGCCTTTATTATGTTGAGGTAGGTTCCCTCTATGTCCAGTTTCTGGAGTGTTTTTTTTAGAAATGGGAGTTGGATTTTTTCAAAATATTTTCCTGAATCTATTGAGATGATCATATGGTTTTTATTTCTTAATTTATTAATATGGTGTATCACATTGATTGATTTGCATATGTTGAAGTGTCCTTGCATCCCTGGGATAAATCCCACTTGATCACAGTGTATGATGTTTTTAATGTGTTTTTGGATTCTGTTAGCTAGTATTTTGTTGAGGATTTTTGCATCTATGTTCATCAGTGATATAGGTCTGTAATTTTCTTTTTTGTGTGTGGTATCTTTGTCTGGTTTCGGTATCAGGGTGATGGTGGCCTCATCGAATAAATTTGGGAACATTCCTCCCTCTGCGATTTTTTGGAAGAGTTTGAAAAAGATAGGTGTTAGTGCTTTTCTAAATACTGGACAGAATTCACCAGTGAAGCCATCTGGTACTGGACTTTTGTTTGTTGGAAGATTTTTATTTACAGTTTCAATTTCATTACTTGTGATATGTTTGTTTATATTTTCTAGCTTTGCCTGATTCAGTCTTGGAAAATTGTACCTTTCCAAGAATTTGTCCATTTTTTTGAGTTTGTCCATTTTCTTGGCATATTTTTTTAGTAGTCTCTTATAATCCTTCATATTTCTGTGGGGTCAGCTGTGATTTCTACTTTTTTCTTTCTAATTTCATTGACTTGCATCCTCTCTCTTTTTTTTCTTGATGAGTCTGGCTAAAGGTTTATCAATTTTGTTTATCTTCTGTAGAACCAACTTTTAGTTTTAGTGATCTTTGCCTTTATCTTTGTCTCTATTTCTTTTATTTCCACTCTGATTTTTATGATTTCTTTCTTTCTACTGACTTTAGATTTTATTTATTCTTCTTTCTCTAGTCGCTTTAGGTGTAGGGTTAGATAGTTTATTTTAGATTTTTCTTGTTTCTTGAGGTGAGATTGAATTGCTATAAACTTCCCTCTTAAAACTGTTTTGCTGTGTCCCTTAGATTTTGGGTCATTATGTTTTCATTGTCATTTGTTTCTATGTGTTTTTTATTATTATTTCTTCATTGATCTCCTGGTTATTTAGTAGTGCACTGTTTAGCCTCCATTATTTGTGTTCTTTACATTTTGTTTTTGTAATTGATTTCTTGTCTCATAGCATTGCAGTCAGAAAAGATACTTGATATGATTTCAATTTTTTTAATTTTCTGAGGCTTGATTTGTGACCCAAGATGTGATCTATCCTAGAGAATGTTCCACGTGCACTTGAGAAGAAAGTGTATTCTGACACTTTCAGGTGAAATATCCCATAAATATCAATTAAATCTATCTGGCCTATTGTGTCATTTAAAGCTTGTGTTTCCTTATTTATTTTCTGTTTGGATGATCTCTCCATTGGTGTAAGTGGGATGTTAAAGTCTGCTACTATTATTGCATTACTGTAGATTTCCACTTTTATGGCTGTTTGCATTTACCTTATGTATTGAAGTGCTCCTATGTTGGGTGAGTAAATATTTATAATTTTGATATATTTTTCTTGGATTGATCCCTTGATCATTATGTATTGTCTTTCCTTATCTCTTGTAATAGTCTTTATTTTAAAGTCTATTTTGTCTGATATGAGTATTGCTACTCCAGCTTTCTTTTGATTTCTGTTTGCATGTAATACCTTTTTCTGTCCCTTCACTATCAGTCTGTGTGTATTCCTGGGCCTGAGTGGGTCTTTTATATATGGGTCTTGTTTTTGTATCCATTCAGCCAGTCTCTGTCTTTTGGCTGGAGCATTTAATCTTTTTACATGCAAGGTTATTATCAATATGTATGTTCTTATTACCATTTTCTTAATTGTTTTGTGTTTATTTTTATGGGTATTTTTCTTCTCTTGTGTTTCCCTCCTAGAGAAGTTCCTTTAGCATTTGTTGTATGGCTGTTTTCGTGGTGTGGAATTCTCTTAGCTATTGCTTGTCTGTAAAGCTTTTAATTTCTCCATCGAATTGGAATGAGATCCTTGGTGGGTAGAGTAATCTTGGTTGTAGGTTTTTCTCTTTCATCACTTTAATTATATCCTGCCACTGCCTTCTGGTCTGCAGAATTTCTGCTGAAAAATCAGCTGATAACCTTAAGGGGATTCCTTTCTATTTTATTTTTTGCTTTTCCCTTGCTGGTTTTAATATTTTTTCTTTGTATTTAATTTTTGTTAGTTTGATTAATATTTGTCTTAGTTTGTTTCTCCTAGGGTCTATCCAGTATGGGACTCACTGATTTTCCTTGACTTGGGTAATATTTCCTTTCCCATGTTAGGGATGTTTTCCACTATAATCTCTTTGAATATTTTCTCAGACCCTTTCATTTTCTCGTCTTCTTCTGGGACCTTTATAATTCTAATTTTGATGTGTTTAGTGTTGTCCAGTAGGTCTCTGAGATTGTCTTCCATTTTTTTTTCATTCTTTTTTCTTTATTCTGCTCCTTGCCAGTTATTTCCACCATTCTTTCTTTCATCTCACTTATTCATTCTTCCTTTCATCTCACTTATTCATTCTTCTGCCTCAGTTATTCTATTTTTGATTCCTTCTACTGTACTTTTCATTTCAGTTATTGTTCATTTCTGTTTGTTATTAAATTCTTCTAGATCTTTGTTAAACATTTCTTGTATTTTCTTGATCTGTGCCTCTATTGTATTTCTGAGATTTTGGATCACCTTTACTATCATTACTCTGCATTATTTCTCAGGTAGACTGCCTATTTCCTCTTTATTTATTTGATCTTGTAGGTTTTTATCTTGGTCCTTCATCTGTGACATATTTTTGTTGTCTAAATTTCTTTTTCTGATAGGTGGGATTATGTTCCTGTTTTAATGGTTGTTTGGCCTGAGGCTTCAAGCACTAGAGTTAGTAGGCTGTTGGGTTGAGCTGGGTCTTGGTGCTGAGGTAAGGACCTCTGGGAGACCTCACTATGATGAATATTCCCTCTGATCTGAGGTTCTCTGTTAGTCCAGAGGTTTGAACTCAGAGCTCCCACCACTGGATCTCAGGCCCAACCCCTGGCTTGTGAACCAGGATCTCAAAAGCTGCATGGGGCAACCAAAAAATAAATAAATAAAAGCCAGAAAAGGCCTTGGCTTTCAGGGGGAGTAGCTTAGGTGGTTTAGGTGATTGGTGGGGCCTATGCTTAGGACCCACATGGCCAGAAGAGGCCCTGGGGTGGTGGGGGCTGTGGCTTAGCCTTTACAAGGCAAGAGGGGCCCAGGAATGCAGGACCAGGTCTGGGACCCCAGCAGGCTTCCTGTGACTGAGTGGGTGGATGAATTGTCCATGGTCCCTCCCCTGATCTTCCAGTCCTGGTGGGTACTCCCCACTAATGTCCACCTCATTTCCTCTCCTCCCCCTTCTCCCTCCTTTCCATGCCCCTAGGACCAACAGGGCCAGAGAGTGCCCCTGAGAATGAAAGTCCAGGCCCAGCAGCCCAGCAGGCTTCCCAGGGCACAAGTGGGCAGGAGAAACACCCTCCACACCTCCCCTGGTCCTCCAGTCCCAGAAGGCCCCTCCCCTCTCCTTTCCTATGCCCCAAGGACCAACACAGCCCAGAGCGGGCCTTGGAGGGTGGACAAACAGGCCTGGGAGACCAGCAGGCTTCCCAGAGCTGAGTGGTTGGCATAATAACCCTAAGCACCTCTCCTGATCTTCTGGTCCTGGAGGGTACCCCCCAACTTTCCACCTCTCTTTCTCTTCCCCTCTCCACCCTCCCTGCCATGCCCCTAGGATCTACGAGCCTGGAGGGGGCCCCAGAGAATGAATGACAAGGCCCAGGAGCCCAGCAGGCTTCTAGTGCCCAACTGGACAGGGAAATACTAGGCGTACTCCCCCTGATCCACTGAGCACCCGATAGCCCTCCTGTTGTGGGAACCCCTCCCAACTCCCAGCCACCCCTCTAGGGTGCTGGGCCTGAATGGCCTCCTTTTCTTCTCCCCTCTCACCTCACCCCATGTCCTACCTGGTCACTCAGGTGTTCCTCCCATCTCCTTGGGCACTGTGATCTCCCACTAGCATCAGGCAGATGCTTTAGTTGTGGGAAGAAATGAACTCTGCATCCTGCCATGATGCCATCTTGACTCTGCCCTGGAGCTTTATTCTTATTTTTATGATATTTTCTGTATATATTAAGTATTGCGTTGGCCAAAGTTTCATTTGTTTCTTTCCATAAGATGGCTCTAGTAGCACTTAGTTGTCTTTAACTTCATTTGAAACAATTTTCTTAGATTGTGTGTGATAGCTGTCATATCAGCATAGATTTTAAAAAAGACATCAAAATTGGTGAATTTTTTTAGCCATTTTAATGTTGAAGATGGAAGATAAAAAACAACTTTTTTGGTATTTATGCTTTATTAATTCAAGAAAAGGAAAAATGCAACTGATATGCACAAAAAGATTTCTGCAGTGCATTGAGAAGGTGCTGTGACTGATTGAACATGTCAAAAGTGGTTTGCAAAGTTTCATGCTGGAGATTTCTCTCTGGATGGTGCTCCATGGTCAAGTAGACCAGTTGAAGTTGATAGCAATCAAATCTAAACAATAATTGATAACAATTAATGTTATACCACATGGGAGGGTTTAGCTGACATATTCAAAATATCCAAATCAAGAGTTGAAAATTATTTCCACTTGCTTGGTTTTGTGAATCGCTTTGATGTCTGGGTTCCACATAAGTTAAGAAAAAAAGAGGAGTCAGAAGGCAATGTGAGCTCGGGGTAATCTTCAGAGAGATGTAGCATTCCTGGTTTCAAAGATGGAGAAAGGAGGCTAGGAGTTAAGGAATGTGGGGTGCATCTAGAAGCTGGAAAAGGCAAAGAAATGGATTCCGCTCCAGAGCCTCCAGAATTCTGGATCTCAGAGTTGGTCTGCTGGCTCATTTACAACTGGAAAAACAGAACAGGCATTAAAAGAATGCCAGAGAATTACCTGAATCAATGAAAAGAAAGGTGCTGCACAAGCTCTGACTCCTAAGTCAAAGATCTAGCACTGTCATTTTCCTGACATGACATCCCTGCTCATGGGTTGGTCTAAAACATTAAAATTACTGCCTTCACTGCCATCTTGCAAGCAGAGGTTAACACTTGAACTATCCACACATCCCATGCTTCTGAACTGATCTGAGTTCATTTGAAGGATATGGACTACCATCTCAGCAAATTCCAAAGGTAACCTTTTAATTTATAGTCTACACACATCATCACTATTTTCTAAACAGGAGTGTATGATAAAAATCTAATCACTGGCATTTTCTTTATAAAGTGTTTTCTGCTCTCCTGTATGCAGTAAGGTAGACTTTGTCACATGTAAGTCTTGGTTGTTTCATAGATTAATATAAATGGTAGGTTAATTGTAATTATACTTATTTAAGAGAAAAGAAAGCAAAGGCCAAGGAGTTTGATTTCCTTGAGTGATACAGGACATATTAAAGGAAAATGATCCAATATGCTATAAATGACCTGTTAAAATTCAGATGTGCTGGAGTATATGATGGCTGTTACTATGAATAGAGTAGATAAAAAGATGTTAATATCCCTGTTCTTGATTGTAATGTTTTAAACAGTATTTGCAACTGATTAACAAAAAGTATTTATAAACACTGGATTTGTAAACAATATATTAATATAAAATAGGTTGTGT
Source organism: Hippopotamus amphibius kiboko (assembly GCF_030028045.1). Taxonomy (NCBI): domain Eukaryota; kingdom Metazoa; phylum Chordata; class Mammalia; order Artiodactyla; family Hippopotamidae; genus Hippopotamus; species Hippopotamus amphibius. The sequence goes on along the minus strand of NC_080203.1, from coordinate 60,146,385 downwards.
ATGTATGTTGAATATAGAAAATCAACTTATTGCATATACAAACTAATAGAAATTTAGCAAATAAAAATCTCAAATAGTATAATAGAAAAAGTTAATTGAAATATTTCTGATAGTTTATCAGGAACAGGGACACGATTCTTTCCCAAGAGACTACAAATTACCTGATACAATTAATTTAATGGGAAATTCTTAGAGAGAGTTTGCTGATGTTTTCCTGACAAATCATGGCTCACTCAGCAACACCATTTAGCTAGTTAGGACTATGTCAAACAAAAGAGTATAACAGTGGTTTATAATATGCAACAAATGATTTTTTTAGTAGAAGTATTGAAAAAAGATTTCTATGTCACTGGAAAGTGGATAAAATATAAGTAATGTATTCCAAAATATTTGTTTCTACATTGATTTTTTCAATTATTTAAATTACTTTACCAGTTATTAAATACTTTGAATATCACCCATGCCGATGTGGTTTTAAGAGATAGTCATCTTTGGTTTAGTTCCATGGTAGAGTGTTGGCAGTGTATGGAAGTAGAAGGAACAATTTTGGGAGTAAAGGTCTCTTTAGTTGAATCTAAATGTTTTTTGGGGTTTTGATTTTTAAAAAATAAGATTTTAAGATCCAGAATGAAGGAAAACCTGGATACAATGGGAAAAAAAAAAAAAACATTCAGAATAAAGGAGATCATTGTTAAAAAAAAAAAAAAAAAGAAAGAAACAACAACAATAACAGCAACAAACCCAAAACCTTCTTGACCGTATTTCCGCATGTGATTCTCTACTGAAATATAAAGAAAACATTCTGTTCTTTAAAAAATTGTGATGGGCAGTGAAAAGTGGATTCTGTACAGCAATGTGGAATGGAAAAGACTGTGGGGTAAATGAAATGAACCACCACCAACCATACCAAAGGCTGGTCTTCACCCAAAGAAACTGATATTGTATACATGGTGGAATTAGAAAGGAGTCCTCTATTATGAGGTCCTTCCGGCAAACCAAACAGTTAATTCTGTGTATAAGTGATAATGTACAGTATTTGTCTTTCTCTGTATGATATTTCATTAGGCATAACATGCTCTAGGTCCATCATGTTGCTGCAAATGGCAGAATTACACTCTTTTTTATTTCAAAGTAACATTCCATTGTATATAGATGTCACTAGAGCAGTCTTCAATCCTCCATCCCTGCCCTGCCTCAGGGGCAATCCAGTGCACATTTGCTCCTTGTGAGCAGAGTCCAGGCTTCCCACAGCCTTATTATTAGCCTCAGTGGCCCTCCATGCAGCCAAGAATTCTCATCTTCCCTGTGTAGGACACCAGGGTGCAGGTGACCAATATGTGGTTCGATCCACTCGCTCTTTAGGGTGGATTTCCACCCAAGTATTCTCCATTTACCTGTGTCCCCCCCAAGGAGCACATGTCCCAATCCACTTGCTTCTCTTCCTTTCCTACCTAATTCCATGTATATCTTTCTTACAGCCTTGGTTGTACATGAGTCTTTCTGCCAGTTTCCAGTTAGTTTTCAGCGAGTATTGTTCCACATGTAGATGTATTTTTGATGTGTTTGTGTGGGATGTGAGTGTCATGTCCTCCTACTCTGCCATTTTGATTAATTTCCTATCTTCTATCTCTTTGTTGAAGTTATCACTGAGTTCTTTTATTCTCATTCCAAATTCAGAGAGCATTTTTATGACTATTATTTTGCTTTTTTTTTTTTTTTTTTCGGTGAAAATGATTATCTCTATTTTGTTTAGTTCTTTTCCTAGGATGTTTGTCTTTTTCTTTGTTTGGAAGGTTTTCCTTGGCATCTTTAACTTGCCTAACTCTCTGTTTGTTTCTAGATACTAGGCATATATAAAATCTCCCAGTCTTGAAAGAATAGCCTTATGCAAAAGGTGTCCTCTGGGGCCATGTGGTGAAATACTCCCTGGTTACCAGAGTCAGGTGCTCTAAGAGTATACCCTGTGTAGGCTACATGCACCTTCCTGTTATGGTTGAGCCATGATTGCTATAGGTGCATTAATGAGCAGTGTTGACCTCCAGTTCAGCTGGCTGTGAGGCCTGGCCACTACTGCTCTGGGCACACTGGTGGTCAGGGCTGGCCCCTAGCCCAGCTGGCTGTGACTGCTGTAGGTACACTGATGTGTGGTGCTGCCCCTCAGTGTGACTTACTATGAGGCCTGGCTACAACTGTTATGGGAACACCTGTGTGTGTGTGGCTGGCCCTCCATAGCAGGAGCCACTTTGAAGGGACATCAGTGTACCAGCTGAGGCCAATCACTGGCTGGAGTGAGGCTGGGCCCTGGAGTGGAAGCTGCTTTGGTAGGGTACTGGTGCTGGCTGGGGCAGCTTGCTAACTGGGATTGGGGAGGGACCAGTTTGGATGAGCACTGGTGCTTGGTGGGACTGCCCACTGCATGTTATAAGGTGACAGCCACTTCGGAGGAGATAGTTGAGGCAAGTGGGTTGGATGGAGCAGGTCATTAAGGGAACACCAGGGGAAGCAAATATCACTAGGAAGGTTGATGGGGAATGACAGAAATGGTACCCACCAGCACTGGGCCAGCTAGGTGGAAGGTTAGTTTAAAAACGGTTCCCACTAGGCTTCTGTCTTTTGAAAAATTCCCACAACATTCCTCTCCCTTTAGCGCATGCCCTAAAATTAGTCAATAAGTCTCCTTCTTATGTGACCTAGGTGCTTTTCAAGCTTCTACCTCTGTTCTGGTGCTTGGAGCAAATGAGTTTGTGTGTGAGTCTTTCAGGAGTCTCATCTCAGTTTTCCACAGCACTTTGGCTTTCCTGAACATAGGCCCCACTGGTTTTCAAGGTCATTCATTATGGAAACTTGTCATTCTGGTGCAAGTCTCCCAGGCTATGAATCCTGATGCAGGGATTGAATTCCTCACTTCTCAGGAGGGATCTGCTATGATCTTTCTGCTCTGTCATCTTGATCAAGACTTCACTCTACGTCTTTTGATTGGAGAAGTTTGTACATAACCTTTAGAGCAATTATTGATAGGTAAGGACTAATAAGGTAACTGTCATCTTATTGTTTTCTATTTTGTAGTGCCCTTGTTTCTTACTTTTTCTCCACCTTCTTTTTGAGGTGATGATTTTCCATGGATGTATACTATAATTATCTTCTCCTTATCTTTGGATCTACTAAAGTTTTTTGGATTGTGATTATTGTGGGGCTTACATAAAACATCTTGCAGATATAGCAGATTATTTTACACTGGCAAAAATTAAAATTCATCACATACAAAAATTCTATTCTTTTACTCCCCTCCCTTTTATGTGTTGGTAACAAAATTTACATAGTTTTATATTGTCTATCTAGCAACAAATTACTTTAGCTGAAGCTAATTGTAATACATTGTTTTATAACTTTTATACTAAAGGTAAGAGGTTAGCACACCACTTTATTATAGTATTATAGTGTTCTAAATCTCTATTTACCAGTGTCTGCTTACCTTTATCAGTGTGTTGTATATTTTCATGTTTTTACATTTTTAATGTTTCTCCTTTTTTTTGCTTTAAAGAATTCCTTTCAGCATTTCTTGTAAGACAAGCCCACTGTGATAAACTCCCCCAGGTTTTGTTTCTTGGATAAAGTCTTTATCTTACTTTTATTTATGAAAAACAACTTTGTTTTGTAATAAATTCTTGTTTGGATCTTTCTTTCTTTAAGGATTTTGAATATATCATCTTATTCTCTTCTGGCCTATAAGTTCTCTGCTGATTAATCTGATAGCCTTATGGTGATTCCCATGTATGAGAGATTGCTTTTTCTTTTACTGCTTCTAAAATTATCTATTTCTTTGGTTTTTGGGAGTTATATTGTAATACATCTTGGTGAAAAAATTTTGTATTGAAATTTTGGGTGGCCTATTATCTCCATGAATTTGAATATCAAAATCTCTTCCCAGGTTTGGAAAGTTATCAGCCATTATTTCTTTATTTATGCTTTCTATCCTTTTCTCCTTCTCCTCTCCTTCAGGAAATTCAATGATACACATAATACTTTCCTTAATGATGCCCTTTAAGTCTCATAGGATTTCTTTAATTCATTTTGTTTCCTTTTTTATTTTTGTTCCACTGATCATATAATCTCAATTGATCTTTCTTCTATCTCATTGATTCTTTCTTTTGCTTGGTAAAATTTGCTATTATAGCTCTTTAACAAATTATTCTATAATATCATTATATAGTTTTTTTAAGATTTATTTTATTATTTATTTATTTTTGGCTGCATCGGGTCTTTGTTGCTGTGCACAGACTTTCTCTAGCTGTGGTGAGTGGAGGCTACTCGTCATTGTGGTGCTAGGGTTTCTCATTGCGGTGGCTTCTCTTGTTGCAGAGTACCTCTAGGCCTGTGGGATTCAGTAGTTGTGGCACATGGGCTCAATAGTTGTGACTCACAGACTTTAGGGTGCAGGCTCAGTAATTGTGGCACACAGGCTTAGTTGCTCTGCAGCATGTGGGATCTTCCCGGACCAGGGATCAAACCCATGGCAGGTGGATTCTTAACCGCTGTGCCACCAGGGAAGCACACTGTCATTATATTCTTTAACTTCAAAATTTCTGCCTTGTTCTTTCTGTTTTGTCTCTCTGTTGAACTTTTCATTTTGTTCTTGTATCACTTTTCTGATATTGTTACAATGTTTTTCCGTGTTCTCTTGTAGCTCTCTGAGCATCTTTAAAAGAAATATATTGAATTCTTTGTCAAACAATTCTTAAATCTCCATTTCTTTGGAGCCAGTTACTGGATGTTTACTGTATTCCTTCCTTCAGTGAAGTGATGTTTTCCTGTTCTTCATGACCCTATAGTCTTGTGTAGGTGACTGTGCATTTGAAGAAGCAGTCACCTATTTCAGCTTTTATGATTTTGGTAAGAAAAAACTTTCATATGTATGTGGGGGCATGTGGAAGCCTGCTGTTACCATGGGTCTAGTGGGGCAGGCCATCAAGTGTGGGGGTTTGTGGTTGCAGTTTCAAAGTCTTTGCTGGCTTATGTTGTAGTTCCTTGTTCCAGTAGGGCTTGGGAAGAGGGAGGAGGGAGGGACTCAGATGACTAGTGTCTGCAAATGCAAATACTTGTCGGGCAAAAACTGTTGAAATCTGCAAGGTGTCCCTGGTGGCTAAGCTGGCTGTTAGTTTCTTAAGAGGTGAAGTCTGCTGAATTTGTATACAAAAAAGGTCACTGTGAACTGTGATCACTCCCACTGCATGGCTGTTATTGATAGTCCATGACTTTTCCCTTGTTTCTAGTTGTCTCTGTATCTCTCAGCTTTGCCAGTCTGGGAGGGATGAAACCAAAGTGTGACATGCAGTGACCAAAAAGACTATGGAAACTGATTGCTCACCTTGCTCTTATTTTTCCTGGCAGGGAAATCTCTTTCTATCTGGGAAGTTCCTCTTTTTGCTGAGAAATGCTGGTTTGAAGAATGGGATAATGCACGCAAAAACTTGCCTTCATTCTCTTCTTGTGCTGCTATTGTCATGCTTTTTTGTTTCAATTTTGTACCACTGTGTTGTTAAAGTTGTTTAAGTAAACACCAGAGCTTTTCCAGAGCTGTGTTAGTTTGTGGACAGCTGTTTAGTTGTTTATCTTTGTGGCGTATTGGAAGATGAGTTTCCCTATATCAACATCTTGGAGACACCACTTTGATAAGTGTTGTTGATAATTGGGGTGTCATAAATGTGTGGATGCAGGGAATTTATGGAAAATCTCTGTGCATCCTTCTCAATTTTTTAGTAAGTTTAAAAGTGCTATAAAATATAAAGTTAATAAGAAGTACTGAAAATATTGATGAGAAAAAGAAGATCTAAGTGAAAATATGTTACTTATTCACACGTTAGAAATTTCACTACTGTTAAGATGTAAAATATTCTTAAACTGATCTTTATATACAGTAAAATCACACTCAAAATTCCATTTAGTATTTTTGTAAAAATTGGCATTTATTTTTATTTTTATTTTTTATTGGAATATAATTTCTTTACACACTTGTACCTGGTTTTGAGGTACACCAAGGTCAATCATCTGTATTTATACACATATCCCCATATTCCCTCTCTCTTACGACTCCCCCCCACCCTCCCTGTTCCAGTCCTCCAAGGCATCATCCAGCATTGAGCTGAACTCCCTTTGTTATACAGCAAAATCCCACTGGCTATCTATTTTACAGTTGGTAGTATATATGTCTATGCTACTCTCTCACTTTGTCTCAGCTTCCTCTTCACGTCCCTGCCACACAAACCTTGAGATCTCCATTCCTTTCTCTGCATCTGTCCTTGTTCTTGTCTTGTCACTGAGTTCATCAGTACCATTTTTAGATTAAATATATATGAGTTAACATACAATATTTGTCTTTCTCTTTCTGACTTACTTCACTCTGCATGACAGACTCTAGGTCTATCCACCTCATTACATATAGCTCTATCTCGTTCCTTTTTATAGCTGAGTAATATTCCATTGTGTATATATACCACATCTTCTTTATCCATTTAATTGTTGATGGGCATTTAGGTTGCCTCCATGTCCTGGCTATTGTAAATAGTGCTGCAATGAACATTATGGTACATGTTTCTTTTGGGATTATGGTTTTCTCTGGGTATATGCCCAGTAGTGGGATTACTGGATCATATGGTAGTTCTATTTGTAGTTTTTTAAGGAACCTCCAAACTGTTTTCCATAGTGGCTGTACCAACTTACATTCCCACCAACAATGCAGATGAGTCCCCTTTTCTCCACACCCTCTCCAACATTTGTTGTTTCCAGATTTTGTGATGATGGCCATTCTGATTGGTGTGAGGTGGTACCTCATTGTGCCTTTGACTTGCATTTCTCTAATGATTAGTGATGTTGAAATCTTTTCAGGTGTTTGTTGGCCATCTGTACATCTTCTTCGGAGAAATGTCTATTTAGGTCTTCTGCCCATTTGTGGATTGGGTTATTTGCTTTTTTGGTATTAAGCTTCATGAGCTGTTTGTATATTTTGGAGGTTAATCCTTTGTCCGTTGTTTCATAGGCAACTATTTTTTCCCACTCTGAGGGTTGCCTTTTAGTCTTGTTTATGGTTCCTTTCACTGTGCAAAAGCTTTTAAGTTTCATGAGGTCCCATTTGTTTATTCTTCAGTTTATTTCCATGATTCTAGGAGGTGGGTCAAAAAGAATCTTGCTTTGATGTATGTCATACAGTTTTCCGCCTATGTTTTCTTCTAGAAGTTTTATAGTGTCTGGCCTTACATGTAGGTCTTTAATCCATTTGGAGTTGATTTTAGTGTATGGTGTTAGGAAGTGTTCTAATTTCATTCTTTTACTTGTTGCTGTCCAATTTTCCCAGCACCACTTATTGAAGAGGCTGTCTTTTTTCCATTGTATACTCGTGTCTCCTTTGTCAAAGATAAGGTGCCCATATGTGTTTGGGCTTACTTCTGAGTTCTCTATTCTATTCCATTTAACTTCCTTTCTATTTTTGTGCCAGTACCATACTGTCTTGATCACTATGGCCTTGTAGTATAGTTTGAAGTCAGGAAGCCGGATTCCACCAACTCCATTTTTCCTTCTCAAGATTGTTTTGGCTATTCTGTGTCTTTTGCATTTCCATACAAATCATAAGATTTATTGCTCTAGTTCTGTGAAAAATATCATTGGTAATTTGATCAGGATTGCATTGAATCTGTAAATTGCTTTGGGTAGTACAGTCATTTTCACGATGTTGATTCTTCCAATCCAGGAACATGGTATGTCCCTCCATCTGTTTGTGTCATCTTTGATTTCTTTCATCAATGTCTTAAAGTTTTCTGCATACAGATCTTTTGCCTCCTTAGGCAGGTTTATTCCTAGGTATTTTATTCTTTTTGTTGCAATGGTGAATGGGAGAGTTTCCTTCATTTCACTTTCTGCTCTTCCATTGTTAGTGTATAGGAATGCAAGAGATTTTTTGTGCATTAATTTTGTATCCTGCTACTTTAATAAATTCATCAATTACTGCTAGCAGTTTTCTAGTAGAATCTTTAGGGTTTTCTATGTATAATATCATGTCATCTGCAAAGAGTGACAATTTTACTTCTTTTCCAATTTGAATTCCTTTTATTTCATTTTCTTCTCTGATTGCTGTGACTAAAACTTCCAAAATTATGTTGAATAATAATGGTGAGAGTGGAAATCCTTGTCTTGTTCCTGCTGTTAGAGGGAATTCTTCCAGTTTTTCCCCATTTAGAATGATGTTGCCTTTTGGTTTCTCAGATATGGCTTTTATTATGTTGAGGTAATTTCCTTCTATGCCCATTTTCTGGAGACCTTTTATCATAAATGGATGTTGAATGTTGTCAAAAGGTTTACTGCATCTACTGAGATGATCATATGGTTTTTATCCTTCAGTTTGTTGATATGATGTATCACATTGATTGATTTGCATATATAGAAGAATCCTTGCATCCCAGGGATAAACCCCACTTGATCATGGTGTATGATTTTTTTAATGTGCTGTTGGAGTCTGTTAGCTAGTATTTTGTTGAGGATTTTTGCATCTCTATTCATCAGTGATATTGGTCTGTAATTTTTTTTTCTTGTGACATCTTTGCCTGATTTTGGTATCAGGATGATGGTGGTCTCATAGAATGAGTTTGGGAGTGTTCCACCTTCTGCAATATTTTGGAAGAGTTTGAGAAGGATAGGTGTTAGCTCTTCTCTAAGTGTTTGATAGAATTCACTGGTGAATCCTTCTGGCCCTGGGCTTTTGTTTATTGGGAGATTTTTAATCGCTGCCTCAATTTCTGTACTTGTGTTTGCTCTGTTCATAGTTTCTATTTCTTGCTTTTTCAGTCTTGGAAAATTGTATTTTTCTAAGAATTCATCCATTTCTTCCAGGTTTTCCAATTTATTGGCATAGAGTTGCTTGTAGTAGTAGCTCCTGATATTTTGTATTTCTGTGGTGTCCGTTTACTTCTCCTTTTTCATTTCTAATTCTGTTGATTTGTATCTTCTCTCTTTTTTTCTTGATGAGTCTGGCTAATGGTTTATCAATTTTGTTAATCTTCTCAAAGAACCAGCTTTTAGTTTTATTTATTTTTGCTATGGTTTCTTTCCTTTCTTTTTCATTTATTTCTGCTCTGATCTTTATGATTTCTTTCCTTCTGCTCTCTTTAGGTTTTCTTTGTTCTTCTCTCTCTAATTGTTTTAGGTGTAATTTTAGGTTGTTTATTTGATATTTTTCTTGTTTCTTAAGGTAGGACTGTATTGCTATAAACTTCCCTCTTAGAACTGCTTTTGCTGGGTCCCATAGGTTTTGGGTTGTTGTGCCTTCATTGTCATTTTTTTCTAGATTTTTTTTATTTCCTCTTTGATTTCTTTAATGATTATTTGGTTGTTTAATAGTGAATTGTTTGCCCTCCATGTGATTGTATTATTTGCAGTTTTTTTTTCCTCTAATTAATATCTAATCTCATGCTGTTGTGGTCTGAGAAGATGCTTGATATGATTTCAATTTTCTTGAATTTGCTGAGGTTTGATTTGTGACACAAGATGTGATCTATCCTGGAAAATGTTCCTTGTGTACTTGAGAAGAAAGTGTATTCTGTCATTTTTCGATGAAATGCCCTATAAATATCAATTGAGTCAAGATGGTCTAATGCAAGTTTATTTTTAAATGTGTATTAAAAATTAAAGACTAGACTGCCAAGAAAATAGAATTAAAAGTAAAAGTAAATTGTCCTAATCAAACTTATAAGCTTTTGCACAGCAAAGATATCCATAAGCAAAATGAAAAACAACGTATGGAATGGGTGAAAATATTTGCAAATGCTGAAACCAATAAGGGATTCATTTCCAAAATATAAAAACAGCTCATACAACTCAATGAAAATAAAGAAAGAAATAAAGATCCCAATCAAAAAATGGGCAGATAACTAAATAGATATTTCTCTAAAGAAGACATACAGGTAGCCAATAGGCACATGAAAATATGCTCAATATTGCTAATTATCAGAGAAATGGAAATCAAAACTACAATGAGATCCCAGCTCAGACTGGTAAGAATGGCCATCATTAAAAAGTCTACAAATAACAAATGTTGGAGAGGGTATGAATAATAGGGAACCTTCCTACATTGCCAGTGGGAATGTAAATTGGTGCAGCCATTATGGAAAACAGTATGTAAATGTCTTAAAAATCTAAAAATTGAGTTACCATAAGATCCAGCAATCCCACTCCTGGGAATATATCCAGTGAAAACTCAGTTCAAAAAGATACATGCACCCCAATGCTCATCGCAACTCTGTTTACAATAGCCAAGACATGGAAGTAACCTAAATGCCCATGAACAGATGAACAGGTAAAGGAGACGTGGTTTGTGTATGTGTGTGTGTGTGTGTGTTTGTGTGTGTGTGTGTGTGTGTATGTGTATATATATATATATTACTTGGCCATAAAAAGAATGAAATAATGCCATTTTCAGCAACATGGGTAAACCTACAGATTATCATACTAAATGAAGTAAGTCAATCAGAGAAAAACAAACATCATATGATATCAGTCATTTGTGGAATCTAAAATAAGATACAAATAAACTTAGTTACAAAACATAAACCAACTCATTGACCAAAAATAAACTTATGGTTACCAAAAGGGAAAGAGGAGGGGAGGGATAAGTTAGGGGTTTGGGATTAGAAGATAAAAACTACTGTATACAAAATAAATAAACAACAAATTTCTAATTTATAGCACAAGGAACTATATTCAATATCTTGTGATAACCTATAATGGAAAATAGGAAAAATAATATGTATATATATATATATATAGTATATAACTGCATCACTTTGCTGTACATCACAAACTAACACAACATTGTAAATAAACTCTATTTCAATTTTTAAAAACGGACTAGAATAAATCACCTCTAATATATCTCTTTCCATTAATGAAAAAAAATAATTAGGAAGGGAGGGATAAATGGAGGGAAGGAGGGAAGAAAGAAACAACTTACAATTGCAGATTATTTCAGTGAAAATGTGCTACTGAGGTTATTGATCTTTTTTATAGTTCTTAGAAAGTGGACAAGTACAGATAGATTTAATCATAGGCTGTCTTGTCAGGTGTGGACTAAGAAGAAGTAACATAATTTTGTGTTCACAATGCTGAGCTAAATGCTACCAGTCATGGTGGATGAAGATGTAGTGGAAAAAAATGTTTACTATACGTTTGTAAACAACATTAAGGATCTTAATGCTCTCTAATTGTTTCCTCCAATAAACTATTATTAATAAGTCTGTTTGGAAAGAAACAAACTGTGAACATTTTCTGTAGGGATTTTAACAGATATTAATGATATTATCTCCAGAGACAGTCACAGTCAAGTATATTAACCTGGTTAAATTATTAGAATCAAACTTGAGAAAAGACTGAAAGAAAACACGATGAGAAGATGAAAAAAGAACCAGAGCCTCCTATAGGAGACATAGAATTTTGATTAGAGATAAGCCAAACTAAAATATGCTTTAAAAAATACTTCAAAACTACTTGTGAGGACAAAGGATAAAAATATTTTTCCTACATGCTATTATCAGATTCTGAGATATTTTCACAATGATTTTTGCCACGTGGTGAGAGGAATAATTCTAAAATATATACTGGACCTAACATTGGGCTTAAGATCACAGAAGCATTGAAATAAAATATGAAGTGCATTGTTGTCACACTTAATAAAATAAATATTGCTAATATGGACAACCTACCTGGAAAACATTTGAAACAGTAAGTCTATATATTTAATATACACAAAATTCTTGCCTTTGAAAGGTGATATTTGAAAAATTGATAGTGATCACTTCATCTTCTATGAATGACATTATCCCACTGAAAAGAGAAAAATTATATAGTTACACAGATGTGATGGAAGTAATGCTTCTCAGTACATAAATTTCTTAGTATGTCACTCACATCTAGGTAATTGCTCTGAGACTTGTCAACTGCATGGAATATTCACGTTATGTGGGATAAAATTGTTCCTTTTCCCATCTCCAGGGAGTTTACTGAGAAATTTCAACTGCTACATGTTGATCACACTGACCATTTCATTTCACTTTCTGTGTCACCAAATAATCAATATAATCAGCATGCAGCATTACTTGCATATGTTTAATACTCAACTATGAGTAATTATCTCTCTCTCTCTCTTTTTTTTTTTTTTTTTCTGAGTGGGAACACTGACTTTACACTGGTATCTTCTTTGAGGTAAGTAAGGGAAATGAACATTTTGCATATTTCTCCTCAATATGTAGACAAACTAAAATACACTAAAGAAAGAAAAACTGATTTTCCAACTCTAAAACTTGCATTTACACTGATAGGTATAAGTTTTAATTTTATAGTTAAATGTGATGTCAGGAGCTACTATGAAAAACTAAGTCTTAATGTGGAATTTGACAGTATTTTAAGTAAAAAAAAAAAAGGTAACTGGTTGCAAATAATAACTCATCTAATAATATAAAAGTTGAGGGTAATGTTTTCATTTAAAATGTAAGATAAAATGGAATAGCAGACTCACCAGTACCATTTGTGGCTAATAGGAAAGCCCATTGAATAAGATGTCTTCTCACCCTTAAGCCTAGAGAGGCACCCTCTGTGAAAAGATTGTTAGTGTAGGGAAATCACAGTTTCAAAGAAGTAAAAATGTTCTATAGAGGGAAATGTTGTAATGGAGTTCTCTGAGACTGGACCCCTAGGAGCTTAAGAAAGAAATGGCTAGAAGTTGAAACAACATTCTATTTTAAAGTTGCCAGCAATTAAAAAAATACATATCTTTGTAGAGATACTGTTCTTTGTTCTGAGGAAAAGGGTTTAAATGATACATTGTTCATTTAAATACAAGACAAAGTATCCTATTCTAGAAGTGAAGGAATGAGTTACACATTTTTGTCAAAACCAGGGCAGAGAATTGGCTATATCCCCACAATATACAATAGAGATTAACATTATGAGGGAATTGATCAGAGATAGAGTGAACCTGAAACTTTAAGACCAGTAGGAATTTACAGAAATCCCAGGTAGAGCACTGGGGTTTCCACTGAGTTTATAATAATGTTTTAGTAGTTGCTTCTAGAACCTAAGAGAAATGGTGAACTACAGTGAGACAGCCCATTTAAAACAAAAACAAAAACTTTCTCTGTGTGTGTGTGCATATGTGTGTATTTATCTTCCTGAGTGTTATAAGAACACAATTTGAGAAAAATAATGCTTATTGTCACGAAGACACTGTGTTGTTTGCTAGCCTCATTACTGTCTCAGTTCTGAATGCAAAGGTCCCCTTTTAGTTCATTAAATTAATGTCCCAATACCAGGACAAATTAATGCCATCATGGAGCTTTTAGAGTTGAATGTAAGCAGATGAAACTGTAATGCTATATCTGTTACTGTGAAATGTCCACTCTAATAATTACATGGGTATGCAACTGAGATTGTACACTTCATCACAAAATCCACTTGAATTCACATGATCAATAATTTATATAAGTAGATTTTCCTTAAAATATGGTGTTTCTGATTTGTTTACAGGAGAAAGCCCAAAAAACACCCATGCATCAATGGTCAATTTCTATCCTGTTACAGTGATCTAATTTTCTGTTTTTGTGCCAGTGCCATACTGTTTTTTTGATTGTAACTTTGTAGTCTGAAGTCAGGGAACCTGATTCCTCTAGTTCCATTTTTCTTTCTCAAGATTGCTTTCGATACAAAAATCTAATCTCTCTCTATATATATAACACAATATTTCATCTTCTGTTTTGCCCATTGCTTTGTTTAAAACTCTAGCACTTATGGTAAATTAATTTATGACAAAGGTGCCAAGATTATGTAATGGAGAAAAGGCAGTCTCTTCAATAAAAGTTGTGGGGAAAACTGGAGAGCTACATGTAAAATACATGAAATTAGAATATTCTTTGACACCGTACACAAAACTAAACTCAAATTGGATTAAATACCTAAATGTAACATGAGATGCTATATGACTCTTAGAGGAAAGCATGTGCAGAACACACTTTGACATTAATCACAGTCATCTCTTTTATGATCTGTCTCCTAGACTAATGGAAATATAAAAGCAAAAATAGACAAATGGTACCTAACTAACCTCAAAATTTTTACAAAACAAAGAAAACCATAAATAAAATGAAAGACAACCCAGAGAATGGGAGAATATATTTGCAAATGATACAACCAACAAGGGATTAATCTCCAAGATATGCAAACAGCTCATGAGGCTCAATGTCAAAAAAAAAAAAAAAAAAAAAAAAGAATCCATTCAAAAAATGGGCAGAAGATCTAAAGAGACATTTCCCCAAAGAAGACATACAGATGGCCAAGAGGCACATGAAAAGATGCTCAACATTGCTGATTATTACAAAAATGCAAATCAAGACTACAATGGGATATCATTTTACACCAGTCAGGATGGCCATCATCAAAATATCTACAAACAATAAATGCTGGAGAAGGTATGGAGAAAAGGGAATCTTCCTACATTGTTGGTGGGAATGTAAACTTTTACAGCCAATATGGAGAACAGTATAGAGGTTCCTTAAAAAAATAAAACTAGAGCTAGCATATGACCCAGCAATCCCATTCCTGGGCATACATCCAGAGAAACCCATGGTTCGGAAGGATACATGTGAGGCAGGAAGTAGATGTCCCCCCCCCCTCCGGGTAAGTAATTGGAGATTTGTCCCTTGTGGACTGATATTTCCAGATGAGAATAGCAGGACAATCAAGAGAGGAGGCTGGGCTCTGCCCAGATAGAAGATAATGATAGGGATATGGTGGGGATACGATAAGCTTAAGCAAGTAGAGACACTCAATTAGGAGAATATATGGGCCCAGTTGCATATATTTCATGTACCTTAGAATTTATGATCCTTTCTCCCAATCACACAAACTGAACCAGAGTGATGGTTAGCAGGTACAGAGAGGAAATCACTGAACTTTAAAGCTCACACTTTAAATCTCTTTGGTGATTATCCAAATGTTTGTGAAACTTGCAAGGAGAAATTCTGAATCTTGTGAGCTAATTAACTCCTCTTTTTAGGGTATATAAGACAGACATATACACCTCTTCAGGGGTCTCTCCACCCCCTTCTGGTGTCTGTGCCAGAAGCTATTTACTCTTTCTCTAACTGCTCTCTAATAAATTGTCACTTTTTACTTAAACCTGAGAACTGACTTGTTATTGATCCTGAGGAGAAATTATTTTCTTCCAGAGATCACGAATCCATTTCCCTAGACGGATTTCACAGTCTTCAGTGAGCCATATTTCTCATCCTCCAGTCAAGGCTACCTTCCAGACTAGAAAGCTCCTTGGAGGTCAAAAGGGGAGTGATGTCAAGTCTACCCATAGGCCTCTTCAGTGGAATCCATCTTGGCTGAGAGATGTGCACACACACGTGGGAAGATCCTGAGATATATCAAATATGGACTTTGAACCAGGCAAATCAAAATGATTAGCCACAGGAAACCTGGAAGAAATGCCCCATATGCATGATTTAAACTCCCACAAGAATGCAACTCTCTCTGAGTCTGTACATGTGTCTATCCACATGTACTGTACTCTTTTTCTCTTCTAATAAACAATTGTTTCACTACTTTCTGTCTTTGTAGGAATTCTTTTCTGCAAAGCCAAAGGGCTGAGACCTTGTCATTGACTACTGGTCTAGTGGCTAGTATTCAGTGTTCTCATTATTGCAATTTGCCCTCAATCTCTGGCCAGAAACTAAAACCCTGCTTCAAGCTGCTGCAGGCCGAGGCCACCCAAGATCACATGCACCCAAATATCCATTGAACTGCTGTTTAAAATAGCCAAAATTGAAGCATCCTATATGTCCATTGAGAGATGAATGGATAAAGAAGATAGGATATATATACAGTAGAATATTACTCAGTCATAAAAAGGAATGAAATTATGCCACTTGAAGCAATATGGATGTACCTAGAGATTATCATACCAAGTGAAGTAAGTCAGACAGAGAAAGACAAATATCATATAATATCACTTATATGTGGAATCTAAAAAGATGATACAAATGAACTTATTTACAAAACAGAAATAGACTTACCGACTTAGAAAACAAACTAGTGGTTACCAAAAGTGAAAGACAGAAGGGTGCTCTAAATTAGGAGTTTGAGATTAACAGACAGACACTACTATATATAAAATAGATAATCATCAATGACCTACTGTATGGCACAGGGAACTCTATTAAATATTCTGTAAGCACCTATATGGGAAAATAATCATCTGAAAAGAAATGGATATATGTATAACTGAATCACTTTGCTGTACACCTGAAACTAACACAACATTGTAAATCAACTATACTCCAAAAAAAACTAACCTTAAGAAAAGGAAAATGTGGTACATGCATACAATGTAATATTAAATAACCTCATAAAGGTAGAAAATCCTGCCATTTGTCACAATATATGGGGACCAGAAAGGCATGTTAAATGAAATAAGACACACTCAGAAAGACAAATACTGTATATATTCACTTATAAGTGGAATCTGAAATAGTCAAATGCATAGAAGCACAGAGTAGAGTGGTTGTTACCGGAGAGTAGGGGGAAGAGTATATGGGAAGATTTTGGTCAAGGGTTTTCAGTTATGAAAGAGGAATAAGTTTTATTGACTTGCTGTGTAGTGTGGTGACTGTAAATAACAATACTATGCTATATACTTGAAATTTGATAATTGTGTAGATCCTAAGTGTTTTCACCACATACACACACAAAGACACACACTCATGCACACACACAAATATAACTGTGAGGTAATGAATATGTTAATTAATGACTATTTTAGAATATTTCTATATAAAATCATCAATTTGTACATCTTAAAATCTATACAGTAAAATAAGTATCCTTGAAATATTTATTATTGAAATCTCTTTGGTTTAGAGAATCACCTTAGCAAAACTAATAATGGAATTTATAGCAAAAATTACCCTGGGCAACATAATTTTATAAAGTGCTATTAAATTAGTGAACATGAAATATAAAGCAAAATATATCTGTATTAAAAGAATTTCCTTTCTGAAGTATATATATAAAGTCTGTGGAAATCATTAAAAGAGATATATATTTTTATTATTCAATCTTCTGATCAACATTTTACATATCACCTAGGGAATGAGAAAATAGAAGCACAAAGGTAAATTAAGGCTGTTAAGGTGGGCACAAAGAATATACCTAAATGTTATGATAATCATTTCTTCTCTCATTTTAGAGTAAATTTAACAGGAGAGGCCTGTTATATAAGTAAAAGTAATCTGTGTATTTTCTTGTCACCATAAAATACATTATACACTGCATGACCAAAACAATTTGTTAAATCTATAAACATGACATTTGCTTTTGTGCACATAAGCAAAATGAAATGAAAGGCTGAATAATCCAAAGTTCATTCAGGCTCTGTAGATGAATAATGTTGAAAAATCAGGCAATCAAATATTAATTTCTTCCATAAGAGAGTTTTTTATTTTTTTGATCTAAATTACCTATATTGTTACTTCAACCCTCTGATTTTCTTTACCTGTGAAGGCATAGCCTTAATGTTTTTTATACCAAGTCACATCCATGACTTGTAAAGACTCACTGTCAGGTTTAATATGCTTAGTCTACTGTGCTTAGATTTTGCAAATTGTATCTGCCATAAATAGCAGCTTTTACATCCTTTACATCTCTTCTCTATCAGCCATGCATCAGGATAAACAACATGCCATAAAAGAGCAGAAGGAACAGTTAAGATAGAATCATTATGCAAATAGGTTATGGCATGCTTTATATGAGAACAGCTTCCCTAAAGAGACCTAATGGGATGACTGACCTATAAAGCATTTAATTTGTTGTTAGCATTTCATTTGTCTTCTAGTTCCTCTAGGAATAAAACTTTTAATTGTAAAAACTTCTTAATGACTCAACAGTTAATTCCTTTTCCTGTAACTAACAGGTTCCCTCAATGTAGAACACAAAATTGCATAATATCATTCCATAGCTGTTTCCCTGCTATGGTTCCTAAACTCTGAGATAATGAGAGGATCAAGAGTAGTTAAATAGATGATTTCTTAACTTGTAAGAGCTTGTTTTAGGAAACAATTGCCTTATTGATATGCACACAGTTCTATAATTAAAAGAGAGAGAAAAATAAGAATGTTGAGAAGCATGATTTTCATTAAAAATATAATAAAATTTTCTCTTTATTGCAGAAAGCCTTCTATAGTATGGAATATATGGTCTAACATTTAACAATAAGTAACATAGTAAATATATTAGAGGCTAATAATGTTAAGATATTCCTGGTTGTTAATAGAATTCTTAGAAGAGTGTTAACCTTTTTCCACACACTTTTTCTATACATATTTGGAACTATTTACTTATACACACTATTACACATAAAATAGATAACTAATAAAAACCTATGTTATAACACAGGGAACTCAGTACTCTGTAATGACTTATATGGGAAAATAATCTGAAAAAGAGTGGATATACATATATGTATAACCAATTCACTTTGCTGTGCAGCAGAAACTAACACAACATTGTTAATCTACTATACTCCAATAAAAATTAATTTGAAAATAAATAAATAAATTGTCCTAAAAAGTAAAAGAGTATTTTAGGATGTAACTCGGTGGTTTTCAAATGTATTTTCATAGTGGAGTCATCTGGGGACCTTCAAAAAATATTGATGTTTATGTCACACCCTAAGAAAATGAGGTATAATTCATCTGTGATTTTCCTGGTGTTTAAAATTTTTGAAGGATACCCATATGATTCAGTTGTGGAGACAAGATTGGGTAAAACTGATGTAAACTAGAAGTAATTACTGAAACCCACATTCATTATTACAGTTTCAAAACTAGAAAACTAAGTAGTAACTAAATATTTGCTGATTAAGTTCATCCACTAGGCATAGCTACTGTTTTCTTTTTAATGCTAATGAAATACACACACACAAATTCTGAAATATATTTTGAGAACAGAGAAAACCTCCTCAGTTTGCTATACCACATGAATATAGTAGCATGGTTAATGTAATGACACAAATAAATGTCTCAAGAATCATTTGCTGCTTTCAGAGTTACATGAGAATTCATTCAATAATATTACAAGCAAGAATACTATATTATATTATAATATATTATATTATATATACATAATATATATTATAAGCAATGATAATTTAAAGCTATAAATTACAGACTCTAGGAGTGTTTTTTCTTCTCCTATTGGCCATAGACATAGACATATTGCCATACTGTTGTACATGTGATTTTGCAGTCCCTAAATGAGCAACAAACCCTGAACTGATTCAGAAGACAGTAGTAGCTGACAAGAGGTTTTTTGGTATGGTATCAGGATACACCTTTAACTCTTTTCTGTGCAAATATACTTGAAAATTTTGCTTGGACTAATTGAGTTTAAATAAGGCAGATATGGTGACAGAGTTTTCATCATGGGCCATGGGATAATAATATAAAAATGTTTTATGATTATAAAAAGTCTAGCAGCCATCAGTGTGTCAAGATAAGTGCTAAAATCATATGAAAATCATGAATATATTCAGGCTTTGGGTTAAAAACTCCACAGGGCACCTCAAATATTGCTTACTTAGTCACGTTTAAGTTGAACAATTAAAATGGTTTGTTTGGGATGAGTTCACCAAGAGGGAGAATTTTCAATGTTAAAACTGGAATAGGGACTTCCCCGGTGGCCCAGTGGCTAAGAATCCACCTGGGGACATGGGTTTGATATTCCCTGGTCTGGGAATATCCGACATGCAGTGCAGCAACTAAGTCCACATTCCAGAACTACTGAGCCTGCACTCTAGAGTCCACAAGCCAAAACTACTGAGCTCATGTGCTGCAACTACTGAAGCCCACGCGCCTAGAGCCCATGCTCTGCAACAAGAGAAGTCACCAAACTGAGAAACTGATGCTGCAATGAAGAGTAGTCCCCACTCACTGCAACTGGGGAAAGCCCGCACACAGCAATGAAGACCCAATGCAGCCCCAAAAATAAACAAATTTATATATATATAAAAACTAGAACAGTCTTGAGAAAAGAAAGACAATCAATCTAACACATTTCATCTTCTGGAATTTCCTAAGATCTGCCTTATTGTTTCAAAGTACATATTTTAAATAATTTTTTAACTTTAAAAAGGTTTAGATACCCAGAAAAGTTTCAAGGATAGTACAGAGAGTTCCCTTATACCCCACACCCACTTTCCCCTATTGTTAACATCTTACATTTGTATATTAACTTTGTCACAACTAATTAACCAACATTGATACATGACTGTTAACTAAAGTTCATACTTTATTTGATTTCCTTAGCATGTACCTTAAGTTTTTTTTTTTTTTTTTTCTGTTCTAGGATACCATCTTGCATAAACATCCATGTGCAAGCTTTTGTGTGGACATAAGTTTTCAAATCTTTTGGGTAAATGCCAAGGAACAAAATACTGGATCATATGGTAATGGTATGGTTAAGTGTGTAATAAAGAGCCAAACTATCTTCCAATGTGGTTGTACCAGTTTACATTCCCACCAGCCATTAATGAGAGTTCCTGTTGACACATATTCTTGCCAGCATTTAGTGTTGTCAGTGTTCTGAATTTTGGTCACTTCAATAGTTATGTAGTAGTTTCTAACTGGTGTTTTAATTTGTGTTTCCCTGATAACATAGATATAGAGCTTATTTTCATATGCTTATTTTCTATCAGTGTATCTTTGGGATGGGAAACAAAGTTATGATTCATGAAAGAAATAATTGATAAGCTGGATTTATTAAAGTTAAAAAATTCTTCTCTACAAAAGACAATGTCAAGAGAATGAGAAGGTAGGATATAGATGAAGAAAATATCTACAAAAGGCACATCTGATAAAGTAGCCTTATTCAAAACATACAAAGAACTCTTAAAACTCAACAATAAGAAAGCAAACAACTCATTTTAAAGTAGGCCAAATACCTTAACAAAATCTCACCAAAGATGATATGTCCTCCATCTTCAAGCTTTTGGGACAGAGTTTAAGGAGATATGATGACTAAATGTAATGTCACTCATGTTGTTATGCATTCTATGGGTTTGAACAAATATAATAACATGTACCCCTCATTATGGTATCATACAGAGTATTTTCACTGCCCTAAAAATCCTCTGTGCTCTGTGTGTTCGTCTCTTACCCCTGGGCCCACCAAGCCCTGGCAACCACTGAAGTTTTTATCTTTTAATCTCTGTTACCAATTTCACTTATTCTCCCACCCCACTCCCGCTAGAAACCACCTGTATGTTCACTGTATCTATGAGTCTGTTTCTGTTTTATTATTGTTAATTTGTTTTGTTTTATAGATCACACATATAAGTGATATCATATAGTATTTCTCTTTCTCTGTCTGACATATTTCACTTAGCATAATGCCTTCTAGGCCCAACCATGTTGTTGCAAATGACAAGATGTCATTATTTTTATGACCTTGTGTATGTATGTATGTACATATGTGTATATACATACTACATCTTCTTTATCCACTCATGTATCAATGGACACTTGTTTCCATATCTTAGCAATTGTGAATAATGCTGCAGTGAACACAGGAATGAATATATCTTTCCAAATTAGTACTTTCATATTCTCTGGATAGATAAGAAAGGAGTGGAATTGCTGGATCTTATGATAGTTCTATTTTTAATTTTGAAGACCTCCATACTGAATTCCATAGTAGCTGAACAAATTTATATTCCAACCAACAGTGCATAAAGGTTGCTTTTCTCCACATCCAGTCCTGTACATGTTATTTGCTGGGTTTTAGATAATAGCTATTCCAAAAGGTATGAGGTGATATCTCTTTGGTTTTGATTTGCATTTCCCTCATGATTATGAGGGATGATGAGTGTATTTTCATGTGCTTTCTGTATGTCTTCTTTGAAAAAAGTTTATTCAGTTTCTCTGTCCACTTTTTTTTTTTAATTGGGTTGTTTGTTTTCCTGATGTTGAGTTGCGTGAATATTTGTGTATTTTGGATATAAGCCATTATCAAATATACTGTTTGCAGATATCTTCTCCCATTCAGTAGGTGGTCTTTTTGTTTGTTAGTAGTTTCCATTACTCTGCAAAATCATTTTAGTTTGATGTAGTCCTATCTGTTTATTTTTCCTTTTGTTTTCCTTACCTGAGGACACATACACCAAAAAATATTGCTGAGATCACTGTCAAAGAGCACACTGCTTTGTAGGAGTCTTAAGGTTTCAGGTCTTATATTTAAGTCTTTAATCTTAATGATTTTGAATTTATTTTTGTATATGATATGAGAAAGTAGTCGAGTTTGATTCTTCTGCATGTAGCTGTCCAGTTTTCCACAACAGCATCTATTGAAGAGGCTCTCTTTTCCCTCATTGTATATACTTGCTTCTTTTGTTGCAGATTATTTGACCATACAAATACGGGTTTATTTAGGGGATTTTTTATGCTGTTCCATTGATCTATGTGTCTTTTTTTGTGCTAGTACCACACTGTTTTGACTACCATAATTTTGTAGCATAGTCTGAAACTGAGGAGTGTGATTCCTCCAGTGCCATTCTTCTTCCTCAAGATTGTTTTGAATAATTGGGGTCTTTTTTATTTCCATACAAATTTAAAATTCCTTTTTCTAGTTTGGTAAAATAGGCCATTGATGTTTTCTAATGGATAGTATTAAATATGTAGATTGCCTTGGGTATTGTGCTCATTTTAAAAATATTAATTCTTCCAATCCATGAGCATGGAATATCTTTCAATTGGTCTGTGTCATTTTCAATTTCTTTCATCAATGTTCCATACTTTTCTGAGGACAGGTTTGCTTTCTCATTAGTTAGATTTATTCCTAGGTATTTCATTATTTTTAAAATTATTTTTTATTCTTTTAAAATTCTTTTCACATTTAGGTTATTACAGAGTATTGAGCAGAGTTCCCTGTGCTACAGAGTAGGTCCTTGATGGCTAATTATTTTTAAATATAGCAGTATGTACATGTAAATCCCAAATTCCAAATTCTTATTCCACCACACCCTTCCCCCTAGTAACCATAAGTTCATTCTCTAAGTCTGTGAGTCTGTTTCTGTTTTGTAAATAAGTTCATTTGTACCACATTTTTTTAAGATTGCACATATAAATGATAGCATATGTTATTTGTCTTTGTCTGACTTACGTCACTCAGTATAATAATTCTCAGGCACATCCATGTTGCTGCAAATGGAATTATTTACTCTTTCTATGCTCTGAGTAATATTCCATTGTACATACATACAACATCTTCTTTATCAATTCACTTCTTGATGGACATTTATGTTGCTTCCATTTCTTGGCTGTTGTAAACAGCATTGCAATAAATATTGGGGTGCATGTGTCCTTTAAAACCATGGTTTTCTCTGGATATATGCTGAGGAGTGGGGTTGCTGGGTCATATGTTAGCTCTATTTTCAGTTTTTTTAGGAACCTCTATACTGTTCTCCATAGTGTCTGTACAAGTTTACATTCCCACCAACAGTGTAGGTAGCTTTCCTTTTCTCCATACCCTCTCCAGCATTTATTGTTTGTAGATATTTTGATGATGGCCATTCTGACTGGTCTAAGGTGATATTTCATTGTAGTCTTTTCTTTGTTTTTAATAGTAAGCTTGGTGTGATTTATACAGTAAGCATGGCTTCTTTTTTAACATTTAACAACATGCCACAAAACTCCTCTGATTTTATTTTTATTCATTTCTTGAATAGATTATATGTTTATACCATTGAAAATTCAGAAGATACAAAGATGCATACAGAGAAAAATTTCCCTTCTCCTCCTGTCTCTCAGCCACACACAATCATTGTAGTCTTGATTTGCTTTATTCTAATAGTTAGCGATGTTGAGCATCTTTTTCTGTGCTTCTTGCCAATCTGTATGTCTTCTTTGTAGAAATGTCTATCTAGATTTTCTGCTCATTTTTTGATTGGGTTCTTTGGTTTTTTGATAATAAGTCACATGAGCTGTTTGCATATTTTGGAGATTAATCCCTTATAGGTTTCACAGTTTGCAAATATTTTCTCCCATTCTGTGGGTTATCTTTTCATTTTGTTTATGGTTTCCTTTACTGTGCATAAGCTTTTGGGTTCACTTAGGTCCCATTTCTTAATTTTTGTTCTTATTTCCATTAGTGTAGGAGATGGATTGAAAAAGGTATAGCTGCAATTTTTGTCAAAGAGTGTTCTGCCTATGTTTTCTTCTAAGAGTTTTATAGTAACCGGTCTTACATTGAGATCATTAATCCATTTTGAGTTTATTTTTGAATATGGTTTTAAAGAATGTTCTAATTTCATTTTTTAAATGTAGTTGTCCAGTTTTCCCAGCACCATTTCCCAGGACACATTGACGAGACTATGTGTTCTCCATTGTATAGTTTTGCCTCCTTTGTCATAGATTAATTGACTATAGGTGCATGGGTTTATTTATGGGCTTTCTATCCTGATCCATCGATCTATATTTCTGTTTCTGTGCCAGTTGTATATTGTTTTGATGACTGTAGTTTTGTAGTATAGTTTGAAGCCAGGGAGTCTGATTCCTCCAGCTCCATTTTTCTTTTTCAACATTGTTTTGGCTATTCGCAGTCTTTTGTGTCTCCATAAAAAATTTAAGATTATTTTTGTCTAGTTTTGTAAAAATTGGCATTGGCAATTTGATAGGGATCGCATTGAATCTGTAGATTGCCTTGGGTAGTATAGTCATTTTAGCAATATTGATTCTTCCAATCCAAAAACATGGTATAGATTTCAATTTGTCTTATTCATCTTTGATTTCTTCTGTTGGCATCTTATAGTTTTCAAAAAACAAGTTTTTGCCTCCTTAGGTAGGTTTATTCCTAGGTATTTTATTCTTTATGATGTTATAGTAAGTGGGATTGTTTAATTCCTATTATTGATCTTTCACTGTTAGTATATAGAAATGAAAAAAAAAAATCCTGTATATTTATTTTGTATCCTGCAACTTTACTGAATTCATTGCTGAGTTCTAGTGGTGATAGTATAATGTCACCTGAAAACAGTGTCAGATTCACTACTTCTTTTCCAGGTTGGATTCCTTTTATTTCCTTTTCTTCTCTGATTACTGTGGCTAGGACTTCCAAAACTACTTTGAATAAAAGTGGCAAAGTGTACATCTTTGTCTTGTTCCTGATCTTAGAGGAAATGTTTTCAGCTTTTCACCATTGAGTATGATGTTAGCTGTAAGCTTGTCATATATGGCCTTTATTATGTTGAAGTATGTTTCCTCTATGTCCACTTTCTTGAGACTTTTTATCATTAATGAAAGTTGTATTTTGTGAAAAGCTTTTTATGATCTAAAATCATACAATTTTTATTCTTCAATTTCTTAATGTGGTGTATCACACTGATTGATATATAGATATTGAAAAATCCTTGCATCCCTGGGATAAATCCCTCTTGATCATGGTGAATAACTCTTTTAATGTATTGTTGGACTTGGTTTGCTAGTATTTTGTTGAGGATTTTTGTATCTATGTTCATCAGTGATATTGGCCTGTAATTTTATATTTTTTGTTGTATCTTTGTCTTTTTTTTATATCAAGGTGATGGTGGCCTCGTAGTGTGACTGTGGGGGTGTTTCTTCCTCTTTAATTTTTTTGTAATAGTTTCAGAAAAATAGCTGTAAACTCTTCTCTTAATGTTTGGTAGAATTCACCTGAAGTCATCTGTTCTTGGAGTTTTGTTTTTTGGGAGATTTTAAATCACAGTTTCAATTTTAGTACTTGTTATTGGTCTGTTTCTATTTCTTCCTGATCTAGTCTTGGAAGGTTGCACCTTTTTATGAATTTGCCCATTTCTTCCAAGTTATACATTTTATTGGCATGTAGTTGCTTATAGTAGTCTTTTATGATCCTTTGTATTTCTGTGTTGTCCATTGTTACTCCTTTTTTTCCTTAGTAATTTTATTGATTTGAGCCTTTTCTCTGTTTTTCTTGATGAGTCTGGCTAATGGTTTATCAATTTTGTTTATTTTTTCAAAGAACCAGATTTTAGTTTCATTGATCTTGTCTATTGTTTCCTTCATATTTTCTTTATGTTTGCTCTGATTTTTATGATTTATTTCCTTTTGCTAACATTGGGTTTTGTTTGTTCTTTTTCTAGTTGCTTTAGATGTGTAAGTTTAGCTTGTTTATTTGAGATTTTCTTTGTTTTTTTTCTTTCTTTTCTTATTTTTTTCCTTTTTTTACTTTTTTTTTTCCTATAGAGTAGGTCCTTGTTGACTAACCTTTTTAAAATATAACAGTGAGTAGGTGTCAATCCCAAACTCCCTAACTATCATTTCCCTCCACCCTCTCCCCCATAACCATAAGTTTATTCTTTAAGTCTGTGTGTCCACTTCTGTTTTGTAAACACATTTTTCTTGTTTATCGAGGTAAGATTGTATTGCTATAAACTTCACTCTTAGAACTACTTTTGCTGCATCCCTTAAGTTTTGGAGTTTCCATTTTCCCCAGCCCTGTGCAATTCCTGCAATCAAACTCTGCTGGCCTTCAAAGTGAGATTCTCTAGGGGCTTCTTCTCCCATTGCCAGAACCCTAGGCTGGGGAACCTGAGGTAGGGCCCAGACCTTTCACTTCTGTGGGAGATCTTCTGTGGTATTATTATTTTCAAGTTTATGGGTTGCCCACCCGATGTGTATGGGATTTATTTTATCATGATTGCACCCCTTCTACCATCTTACTGTGGCTTCTTTGTCTTTGGAAGTAGAGTATCTTTTCCCACTAGTTTTCAGGATTTCTTTGTCAATGGTTGTTCAGCAGTTACTTGTGATTTTGGTGTTTCCATGAGAAGAGGTGAGCTCATGTCCTTCTACTCCACCATGTTGTCTCTGCAATGGTATTTCATTACTTTTGATGTAATTTTAAATGTGGTTGTTTTCTCAACTTCTCCTTCTGATTAATTTCTCTCTTTCATTGTTGGTGTATAAAAACACAATAGATTTCCATATATTAATTTTGTATCCTGCATTTTTTCTGAATTCCTTTATTAGTTCTAATAGTTTTTGGTGGAGATTCTAGGGTTTTCTATATGTAGTGTCATTTTTCAGTTTGACTTCATTTTGTTTTTACAATTTGGATTCCTATCATTTTTCTTGTTGAATGTTGTGGCTAGGACTTCCAATACTTTGATGAATAACAGTGGTAGAGTGAGCATCTTTGTCTTGCTCCAATATTTGGAGAAAATATTTTCTGCTTTTCACCATTAAGTATGATGTTAGCTGTGGGCTTGTCATATATAGCCTTTGTTATGTTGAGGTATATTCCTTCTATACACACTTTGCTGAGGGTTTTTATCATAAAGGAATGTTGAATTTTGTGAAATCATTTTCTCCATCTATTGAGATACTATATAAATTTATCCTTCAATTTGTTAATGTATTTTATCACAATGATTTGCAGATATTGAATATTCTTGCATCTCTCAAACAAATTCCACTTGACTGTAGTGTTTGATTATTTTAAAGTAGTGTTAAATTCAATTTGCTAATATTTTGTAGAGGATTTTTGCATATATGTTCACCAGTGATATTTATCAGTAATATTTTTTGTGTTGTCTTTGGTTTTGATATGAGGGTAAAGCTGACATCATAGAATAAAATTGGAAGGATTTATTTTTCTTCAATTTTTTGGAATAGATTGAAAAGGATAAATGCTAAGTCTTTGTTAAATGTTTGGTAGAAATCTCCTGTGAAGCTGTGTGATCGTGGACTTTTATTTGTTGGGAGTTTTTATACTACAAATTCAATTTCATTACCAGTAATTGGTCTGTTCATATTTTCTACTTGTTCCTGGTTCTGTTTTGGGAGATTGTACATTTTTGAGAATTTGTCCATTTCTTTTAGGTTATCTATATTATAGTTGTATAATTGTTCATATTAATCTCTTATGATCCTGTATGTTTCTGTTGTGGTTTTTTGTATTTTTATCCTTTTTTTAATTTTCAATTTTATGTGGGTCTTCTATTTTTCCATGATGAGTCTGTCTAAAGGTTTAATAACTTTGTTAATCTTCTCAAAAAATAGCTCTGAACTTCTTTGATTTTTTTTTCTATTATTTGTCTCATCTCTGTTTCATTTACTTCTACACTGATCTTTATTACTTGTTTCTTTTTATTATCTTTGGGTTTTGTTTGTTCTTCTTTGTATACTTCCTTCAGCTGTAAGGTTATGTTGCTTGAGATTTTTCTTGTTTTTTGAGGTAGCCTTGTATCACTATAAACTCCTCTCTTAGAAACACCTTCATTTTATCCCATAGATTTGGCATCTTTGTGTTTTTAATTTCACTTGTCTCCCCAGAATTGTTTTATTTCCTCTTTAATTTCTCAGTAACCCATTTGGTTTTAGTTCCATGTTGTTTAGACTCCATTTGTTTGTGTTTTTTGCAGGGTTTTTTTCTTGTAGTTGAGCTCTAGTTTCATTGTGTTGTGGTCAAAAATTATTCTTGGTATGATTTTAATGGGTTTAAAAGATATAGTTACTAAACAGAGTGCTAATATTGCCCTGCAGGTTTTCATACAAAATATAAATTAAGGAACAGTTTTCTTTTTAAAAAGAGTAATTAAAATGTAAACTTAGACAGGATATTTGAACTCTAACTCTAGGTAATTTTTGTATCATGAGAAATTTACTACAATATCCTAGAATGTATTGCTCAAAATATTTATGTGTATTTTCCACCATTTTTTCCTGCAAAAACATATCCAGAAACTCTGGAAAATTTAATCTGTTGAATTAAATAAGTAAAATTAAATCTCTGGTATAAAACCATTATTAAGATTTGGATATTCAAATATCTAGAGTAAATCAATTAGCCCAGGATAAATAATGTTTAATACAGTCATTCAACAGACATTCATTAAAAGTACAAGCCACTATTATAGCTAATTAATACATAGCAGATAAGAAAAGAAAGAACAAAACTTATGTCCTTGGGGGTCTCAATTTCTGTTTATATACATATAACATTTACTATATGCTAAATTATATCATTTAATTCTTTCTTTCTATTTAAGAGTTATATTGAGCTATCATTGACATAAAGTAAACTGCATGTATTTAAATTGTATATTTGATATTTTTTCGTTATTAGTCATCTATTTTATATATATTAATGTATATATGTCAATACCAATCTCCCAATTCATCCCAACCAAACCCCCCTCCACTTTCCCCCTTGGTGTCCATAAGTTTGTTCTCTACATCTGTGTCTCTATAACTGTCTTGCAAACCAGTTGATCTCTACCATTTTTCTAGATTCCACATATGTGCATTAATATACTATGTTTGTTTTTCTCTTTCTCACTTACTCCACTCTATATGACAGAGTCTGGATCCACCCATGTCCCTATAAATGACCTGATTTCATTCCTTTTTATGACTAATATTCCATTCCATATGTGTACCACATCTTTTTTATCCATTCTTCTGTAGGTGGACATTTAGGTTGCCTCCAAGACCTGGCTATTGTAAATACTGATGCAATGAACATTGCAGTACAGATGTCCTTTTATTTTTTAGCTCTTTAATGGAATATAATTGCTTGACACTGTTGTGCCAGTTTTTGATGTAAAACAAAGTGAATCACCTGTGTTTATACATATATCCCCATATCCCCTGCCTCCCATGACTCCTTCCCACCCTCCCAATCCCAGCCCTCTAAGTCATCACCCATCGTCAAGTTGATCTCCCTGTGTTATGCAGCAGCTTCCAACTAGCTATTTTATATTTGATAGTGTATATATGTCAATGCTACTCCCTCACTTTGTTCCAGCTTCCCTTTTACTCCCCAACAGGTGTCCTCAAGTCTGTTCTCTACATCTCCATCTTTATTCTTGCCCTGTCACTGGATTCATCAGTACCATTTTTTTAGATTCAATATATGTGAGTTAGCATAGAGTATTTGCTTTTCTCCTTCTGGCTTACTTCATTCTGTATGACAGACTCTAGGTCCATCCACCTCACTACAAATAACTGAATCTCATTCCTTTTTATGGCTGTATATATGTGCCACATCTTCTTTATCCATTCATCTATGAATGGGCATTTAAGTTTCTTCCATGTCCTGGCTATTGCAAATAGTGCTGCAATGAACATTATGGTTCATGTTTCTTTTTGGATTATGGCTTTCTCTGGGTATATGCCCAGGGGTGGGAATGCTGGGTCATATGGTAGTTCCATTTTTAGCTTTTTGAGAAACCTCCATACTGTTTTCCATAGTGGCTGTACAAATTTACATTCCCACCAGCAGTGCAGGAGGGTTCCCATTTCTCTTCATCCTCTCCAGCATTTATCATTTGTAGATTTTTTAATGATGCCCATTCTGACCAGTGTGAGGTGATACCTCATTGTGGCTTTGACCTGAAATTCTCTAATGATTAGTGATGCTGAGCATCTTTTCATGTGTTTCTTAGCCATCTGCATGTCTTCTTTGGAGAAATGTCTACTTAAGTCTTCCATCCATTTTTGGATTGTTTTTTTTTTTGGTTTTTTGAGTTTTTTGATATTGAGCTGCATGAGCTGCTTGTGTATTTTGGAGATTAATCTTTTGACAGCTACAAACTGTTTATATATTTTGGAGATTAATCCATTGTCCATTGACTTGTGTGCAAACATTTTCTCCCATTCTGAGGGTTTGCTTTTCATCTTGTTTAGAGTTTCCCTTCCTGTGCAAAATCTTTTAAATTTTATTAGGTTCCATTTATTTACTTTTGTTTTTTTTTTTTTTCCCATTACTCTAGAGGGTGGATCAACAAAGATCTTTCTGTAATTTATGTCAGAGTGTTCTTGCTATATTGTCCTCTAAGAGTTTTATAGTGTCAGGCCTTATATTTATGTGTTTAATCCATTTTGAGTTCATTTTAATGTATGGTGTTAGGAGGTGTTCTCATTACATTCATTTTACACGTACCTATCCAGTTTTCCCAACAACACTTATTGAAGAGATTGTCTTTTCTCCATTGTATATGCTTGCCTCCTTTGTCATAGATTAACTGACCATAATTTATCTCTGGGCTTTCTATCCTGTTCCATTGAATTGTATTTCTGTTTTTGTGCCAGTACCATATTGCCTTGATTACTGTAGCTTTGTAGTATAAAATATTTTATTCTTTTTGTTCCAAAGGTGAATGGTGATTGTTTCCTTAACCTCACTTTATGATCTTTCTTTGTTAGTCTAAAGGAATGCAAGAAATTTCTGTGTATTAATTTTGTATCCTGCAACTTTGCCAAATTCATCGATTAGCTGTAGTAGTTTTCTCGTGGCATCTTTAGGGTTTTCTACATATAGTATCATGTCATCTGCAAACAGTGACAGTTTTACTTCTTTTCCAATTTGTATTCCTTTCTTTCATTTTCTTCTCTGAGTGCTGTGGCTAGAACTTCCAAAACTATGTTGAATAATAATGGTGAGAGTGGACATCCTTGTCTTCTTCCTGATCTTAGAGAAAATGCATTCAGTTTTTCATCATTGAGAATGAGGTTTGTTGTGGGTTTGTCATATATGGCCTTTATTATATTGAGGTAGGTTCCCTTTATGCCCAGTTTCTGGAAAGTTTTTTTTTTTTTCTTCTTCTCATAAATGGGTCATGAATTCTTTCAAAGGCTTTTCCTGCATATGTTGAGATGATCATTTGGTATTTATTCTTCAGTTTGTCAATATGGTGTGTCATATTGTTTGATTGTGAATATTGAAGAATCATTGCATCCCTGGGATAAATCACAATTGATCATGGCTTATGCCCCTTTTAATGTGTTGTTGATTTCTGTTTGCTAGCATTTTGTTGAGGATTTTTGTGTCCAAATTCATCAGTGATATTGGTCTTTATTTTTCTGTTGTTGTTGTATCTTTGTCTGGTTTTTCATCAGGGTGATGGTGGCCTTGTTGGATAAGTCTGGGATTGTTCCTTCCCCTGAAAATTTTTGGAAGTGTTTGAGAAGGATGGGCGTTAGCTCTTCTCTAAATGTTTGATAGAATTCACCTGTGAATCCTTCTGGTCCTGGAATTATTTTTGGTTGGAAAATTTATCACAGTTTCAATTTCATTGCTTGTGATTGATCTGTTCATATTTTCTATTTCTTCCTGGTTCATTCTTGGAAGGTTATACCTTTCTAAGAATGTGTCCATTTCTTCCAGGTTGCCTATTATTTTGGCATATATTTACTTGTAAAAGTCTCTTATGATGCTTTGTATTTCTGTGTTGTGACTTCTGTTTCATTTCTAATTTTATTCATTTGCACCCTCTCCCTTTTTTTCTTGATGAGTCTCACTAATGTTTATTAATTTTGTTTATCTTCTCAAAGAATCAGATTTTAGATTTATTGATCTTTGCTATTGTTTTCTTTGTTTCTATTTCATTTATTTTTGCTCTGATCTTTATGATTTCTTTCCTTCTGCTAACTTTGGATTTTGTTTGTTCTTCTTTCTCTAGTTACTTTAGGGGTAAGGTTGGATTGTTAATTTGGGATTTTTCTTGTTTCTTGAGGTAAGATTGAATTGCTATAAATGTCCCTCTTAAAACAGCTTTTGCTGCATCGCATAAGTTTTGGATCATTGTGTTTTCATTGTCATTTGTCTCTTGGTATGGTTTTGATTTGCTGAATGATCTCTTGAGTATTTACTAGCGTATTGTTTAGGTTTCATGTGTTTGTGTTTTTTACAGATTTTCCCTGTAATTTATTTCTAATGTGATAGTATTTTTGTCAGAGAAGCTGAATGATATGATTTCAATTTTGTTAAATTTTCTGAGGCTTGATTTGTGACCCAAGATGTGATTTATCCTCTAGAATATTCCATGTACACTTGACCAGAAAGTGTAATCTGCTCTTTTGGGATGTAATGTCCTATAAATATCAATTAAATCTAGCTGGTCTATTGTGTCATTTAAAGCTTGTGTTTCCTTATTAGTTTTCTGTCTACATGATCTGTCCATTGTCATGTAAGTGGGGTGTTAAAGTCCTCCACTATTATTGTGTTACTGTCAATTTCCTCTTTTATAGTTGCTGACATTTGCCTTATGTATTGAGGTTCTCCTGTATTTGGTGCATATATATTTACAATTGTTTTATTCTCTTCTTAGATTGATCTCTTGATCATTATGTAGTGTCCTTTCTTGTCTCTTGCAACAGTTTTTATTTTAAAGTTTTGTTTTGCTTTTTTTATCTGATATGAGTATTGCTACTCCAGTGTTCTTTTGATTTCCACTTGCATGGAATATATTTTTCCCATCCCCTCACTTTCAGTCTGCATGTGTCTCTGGGTCTGAAGTGGGTCTCTTGTAGACAGCATATATATGGGTCTTGTTTTTGTATCCATTTAGCCAGTCTATATCCTTTGGTTGGAACATTTAATCCATTCACATTTAAGGTAATTGTTGATATATATGTTCCTATTACCATTTTCTTATTTGCTTTGGGTTTGTTTTTGTGTGTCCTTTTCTTCCCTTGTGTTTCCCACTTAGGGGAGTTCCTCTAGCATTTGTTGTAGGGCTGCTTTGATGGTTCTGAATTATCTTAGCTTTTGCTGGTCTTTAAAACTTTTGATTTATTTGTCAAATCTGAATGAGATCATTGCTGGATAGAGTATTCCTGGTTGTAGGTTTTTCCCTTTCATCACTTTAAATATATCATACCTCTACATTTATTGTCTTGCAGAGTTTCTGCTGAGAGATAAGCTCTTAACCTTATGATATTTCCCTTATATATTATTTGTCTTTTTTCCCTTGTTGCTTTTAATAATTTTTCTTTGTCTTTAATTTTTGTCAGTTTGAGTGCTATGTATGTTGGCATGTTTCTCCATGGGTTTTTCCTGCCTGGGACTCTCTGTGCTCCCTGGACTTGGGTGGCTATTTCCTTTGCCATGCCAGGGAACATTTTGACTATAATCTCTTCAGATATTTTCTTGGGTTCTTTTTCTCTCTATTCTCCTTCTGGGACGCCTATAATGTGAGTGGTGGTGTGTTCATTGTTGTCCCTTAGGTCTCTTAGTCTGTCTTCAATTCTTTTCATTCTTTTTTTCTTTATTCCATTCCACAGCAGTGATTTCCATCATTCTGTCTTCCCAGCTCACTTATCCATTTTTCTGCTTCAGATATTCTGCTATTGGTTTCTTCTAGTGCACTTTTCATTTCAGTTATTGTATTGCTTATCTCTGTTAATTCTTCTAGGTCTTTGTTAAATATTTGTCACATCTTTTTGATCTTTGCATACATTCTTTTCCCAAGGTCCGGGATCATCTTCACTATTATTATTCTGAATTCTTTTTCTGAAAGGCTGCCTATCTTCACTTCATTTATTTATTTTTCTGGGGTTTTATCTCGTTCCTTCATCTGGTACAAAGTCCTCTGCTTTTTTGCTTTGTCTAGTTTTCTGTGATTGTGGTTTTCATCCCAAAGGCTGCAAGAATATATTTTTCTTGGTACTACTGTCTGCCATCTTGTGAATGAGGCTATCTAAAAGGCTTATGCACACTTCCTGATAGGAGGTACTGGTTGTGGGTAGAGCTAGGTGTTGCTCATGTGGGCAGGGCACCTTAAAACTTTAACCCACTTGTCTGCTGATGGGTGGAGCTGAATTCCCTCCCTGTTGGTTGTTTGGGTTGAGGTGATCCAGCACTGAAGCCTATGGGCTCTTTAGCAAGGCTAATGGCAGACTCTGGGAGGGCCCATGCCAATGAGTACTTCCCAGAACTTCTGCAGCTGGTGTCCTTGTCCCCATCATGTGCCACAGACTCCCCCTGCCTCTGCAGGAGACCCTCCAACACTAGCAGGTATGTCTGGTTCAGTCTCCTATGGGGTCACTGCTCCTTCCCCTTGGGTCCTGGTGTACACACTATTTTGTGTGTACCCTCCAAGAGTGGAATATCTGTTTCCCCCAGTCCTATGGAAGTTCTGCAATCAAATCCTGCTGCCCTTCAAAGTCTGATTCTCAGGGGATTCCTCCTACCATTGCCAGATCCCCAGGTTGGGAAGCTTGAAGTGGGGCTCAGAACCTTCACTCCAATAGGTGGACTTCTGTGGTGTAATTGTTCTCCAGTTTGTGAGTGGCCCATCCAGTGTTTATGGGATTTGATTTTCTCACAATTCTGCCCCTCCTACCATCTCATTGTGGCTTCTCCTTTGTCTTTGGATGTGGGGTACAATTTTGGTGAGTTCCAGTGTCTTCCTATTGATGATTGTTTAGCAGTTAGTTGTTATTCTGATACATTTGCAAGAGAGAGTGAGCACACATCCTTCTACTCCACCTTCTTGTACCAATCTATCATTTAATTCTTATAAAACAAAATCCCATGAGGCAGGGATTATTACTATTACCCTTTTGGGGGTTATAAAATTAAAACAAATTGTATTAAATAATTTTTAAGGTCACATAGCTAGTAAGCAGTGAACCCAAATTTTGAACCTAAGCATTCTGAGTCCAGAACCTATGCTTTTAACCTTTATAATATATTGACACAAATTACCAACTTAATCAATAGTCAGTGGATTTTTTCCTTTTTTTCATAAAAGTAATATATAGTTGTACAAAATTTAGAAAGAAATATAATAAATTAAGTACATATTTAGTAATTCTGTCACTTTTAATGTTACTATTTTAGTGCATGTTTCCAATCTTTCTAAACTCTCTCCTGTTTAAAAAATTATATCCGATGTTTTACACAGAATGGAATTTAGAAGTCAAAGGCCAAGGCTGGGTCACCATTTATGAGGCTTTTGAAATATTCTAGGTGATAGGTGATGTTTGTACCATTGTAATAGCACTGGAGGTGGTAAAATGTGCTTATTTCAGGAAATAGTTTAAAAGTTTGGTGACTGTGATTGGCTGATAGACTAAATGTGGGTTTTGATAGAAAGCAGTCAAGATATTTTCAAGCTGTTTGCACATCAGAAGATACAG
The DNA here is from genome assembly GCF_030028045.1 of Hippopotamus amphibius kiboko. Taxonomy (NCBI): domain Eukaryota; kingdom Metazoa; phylum Chordata; class Mammalia; order Artiodactyla; family Hippopotamidae; genus Hippopotamus; species Hippopotamus amphibius. The sequence continues at coordinate 60,110,377 of NC_080203.1, read as the reverse complement.
ATGGGGAATTGATATATGAATTGCTCAATTTTGTACTTGTTGACTTTGATAGATATCTAATAGATATCCAAGAAAAGATATTAACTTGACAGCAGGATCTACAAGTCTAGAGGTTAAGGGAGAGGTCTTTGCAAGACATATGTTTTTGTGATTCATCAAAGTAAGTACTAAAAAACATGAAATAAGATGATATCTCTTAGGAAGTTTTGATAATTAAAAAAATCAGACATAACTTTCCACTCCTTATACCCACAACTCTTTTTATGTAAGCTTGTAGCTTCCTCAGCAAAAAGTAAATGTAGACTTGAATTTATATGTTTGTAGATTAAACAAATATGAAAAAGTATCAAAAGGACAAGAAAGTTCAGCACATAAGCAATGAAATGATTATGGTTCATCACTGAATTTGAGAAGCATAAGGAAGGAAATAAAAATATGAAGTTAAAATTGAATTTTAAAAAATGGTAGATTCAATTGTAGATTAGTACCATGTCTGTGAGTAACAATTTTCCTATATTTCATCTCCCTACCAGTACTATGCAAACATGCAGTTCTGAATTTGATATGAATGCATGATGATTATCTTTAGTATTATATATATCAAAATAAAATCTTCTATATGTTAATTTGTCTCCTTTCCACAAGTATGTTAACAAGTTTTCTTCTCTTTAATCTTGTTACTAGAATATACTACAATGAAGCTGATACTTTACTCAGTCACACACACACACACACACACACACACTCATGTACATGGAAACACATACACATATGACACAGTGAAATTTCCCCAGAAGTGTTTGCTGTTGGAAACTATTGCAATAATTGTTTTAGAATAATAAAATCTAAATGTTGTTAGCTTGTGGGAAGAATAGCAATAAATTTAAGGTAATCACAGAGAGATTTGATCTTTGAGTTCAGTTTCATTTTTACCCACATTACTTTCATTATTTTATATGTTGTAATGCAAAGGAGGTCAGGAAGCAATTGCAAAAACACCTTTGTCATGAGAAATGTTTTTTTCTTATAGTTGTCATTTGCTAAGGAGCAGCAAATTGTCTGGAGTTCCACAGCTATTCATAGCAAATATTGACTCTATATTTCTTATTAATTTGCTTTGTCTTTGTCCCAGTTTTGTTCCTGAGGAGTGATTTTGAACAGAATTAACTACCAATTTATTAATCAAAAAATGACATAGAGAAATAATTAGATCCTACATATGTTATTAGAAGCTTTGAGATAACACTGATCTAATAATTACAATACACAATTCTCTGAGGACTTCAGTCCCTATATATCCACCATGAAAATGGCCTACAGAATAAATCATTAGGAAGTCTTTCCAAAATAAAATTGAAAGTGTGTTTCCAATCATACACAGATCCTGTTCATTCCAAATTGAGATAGTGTACAAAACTATGACTTCTGATCTTTGAGAAAGATAATTGGGAAAGGGGATATTTGAAATTATAAAGGGACTTGAAGGACTATAATATTAGATGATGCTAAAAATGAATAGGACTATTTTCTTAGATTACAAAGGCTGAAAACAATTATGATCAAGCAGAGTAAATTGAGAAAAACACATATTCATATATTGTATCAATAAATTTCAAAACGCTAAGACTGGGAACTGATTCTTTAGGAATGAAGAAGTACATTCAAAGATGATACAGAGTAGAGTTACTTCACATTGACTCTTCTAGTCTTCAACAATGTTACCTCAAAAGACATAAAGTATAAATACATGTAAAGATGTTAGTGAACAATAACAACTACAAAGAATTATTTGGGAAATTAGTTATGAGCACATTTTTATGAAATTTTAAGGTTGTTCCCAAAACCATCATTTGCTATAAGTGACAGGAAGAATGACATCTTTCCTGAAAGAAATGAAGACCCAAGTTTCTGTGAGAATGTTACATGTTTTGGAAAAGATGATGAAGTTGAATGATGCATCAGAGTTCAGCAACAGATTAGAGAAAAGCTTCCAGTAATTTTAAGCAGATTTAAGATATGGATTGTGGACGCAGGTTTTAGGCTGGATCTCCATAAATGATTTCCAGAATACCACCATAGACTAATTCAGCAGGAGCGCTGCACACTTCTACCCCATTCAAGAGCTGAGAATTATAAGGCAGCCAGTGCAAAGGTTGGCTACCTGGGCTTTGATTCCATGATCCGAAAGTTGCTACTAGAACTGTTGGCTTAAAAGTTAGAGAAGTAGAGCTCCTAGATTTGCAGTCACAAAAAAGAAAATAGATCTTCATTGCTCTATACACCTTCACAAAATTTGTGACATGATGCTGGAATATCTGCTGATGTGTCTGAAGAAAAATCCAGTGCCTACATGAGGTTAACTGTCAAAAGCAACAGAAGTGGCAACAGATGCATAGCTTCAGCCAAACTTTCACCTTCCAGTTCTTATGAGAGAACCTCTGGTGGAGCCCAAAACACCTACAGAACATTAGCTCCAGGCAAGTCTGAGAAATGTAGTTTTTTAACTTGTGCAAAAAATAAAGCATAATAATGGATTGAGGGGATACTAAAAATCAGCTAATTTACACAAGTTGCCAGCTCAGTGTGAAGTATGGAGACAAAACTGACCATTTTTACCCCCTCCTTTGTCTTCTCACCCTTGATTATGACACACTTGCATGAGCATCTTTTTCAACTGTTTCTTCTTCTCTCAATGAGATGGGTTGTCCAATTCCTCACTGTTATAAATCTTCCAAACAGCTTTTATTCCTAGGAGCTATTACCAAAAAAAAAGGCTTTTGTATATATATTCCTGTATGTGTTGGGCGGGGCGGAGGCAAAAAAAAAGGTTTCTTGATCTCTTTTTTTTTTAATTATTAGTAGACTAGCCTGAGTTAATATAGTAAATCAAAGTATCACATATTTTGATTTTTTTTCAAAATTCTACATAGTGTTTATTTGTTGTTATTGTTTATGAATTCAAACGACAGTGGCCTCTATCCTCATGAACAGGCCATTGCCTCCATGGATATTAGGGTGGACTCCTGCTAGAACCAGCTTGTGCAGCTCTGCCATAGCCTCCTCTGCTCCCCTGTCCCCAGTTGGGTGACCCCCTTGCTGCTATTGCTGCCTGCATTGGATTCCTATATTCCAATTGCTACCTCAGCACCCTCCCACCTGGATGGCCTTCTCACCCCAATTGTGGCCATGGCTTCTTCCTGCTTGATGGATATGTGTGTTCTAGTAACATCTGGAGTAGACTCCAGTGGGAGGAACACATGCAGAGGTGGGGCTGAAACCACACTGAGCCCCAGGGGTTATGTGACTAAGGAAGGAGAGCTTAAGTCTCACCTCATGACTGCAGAGACCACAAAGTTAAACCTTCACTGATGGCTTCCTAAATTCAATGCTTGCAAAACATCTGAAAGGATAATTACACCTGTAGCTGTGAAGGGTCTGGCTTTAGTAACCATGGGCTTTGTGGGCATGTACACACAGGGTTTAGGCCAGGCCAGAGTCTCAGCTGCCTCCATAACTCCCACAACAGTTCCAGGTACATGACTACTGCAGTCCTAGGACCTGACCTCAGTGTCTCTATGCCAGTGGCCTGGTGAAAATAATGCCTGAGAGTCACCAGGGCCAATTGCTAGCATACCCACAGTTAAGGTGGGACCAAGAACAGTGTCACAACAGTGTACTTTGTGAGCCCACGAAACAGGTAAAAAGGAAAACAGAGCACATACATAGGTGAACATCTCCAGAATAGGCATACTCAGTGGCTTCTCACCCAGTGGGAGTGCTCCAATCCTGCCTCACACTGCAGATCAGAAACACAGCTAAGAAACAGATCTGGGGGCCTCTACTCCAACAACCAGGAACAGACCCTGTCCCTGACAGGGCAGTGACAACTATCTAGCAAAGGGGAGGCCCTGCTCAGTATCTAGTGCAGGCTCTGGTCACGAAAACACCAATCGAACCTCTTATCAAGTGGATAATGGCACAAGCCTCCGGACCAAACTCACCCACCAGGGAGCAAACACCAGAAGCAAGAGAAACTATGATCCTCTGCCCTGAAAAAAGGAAATCAAAAGGACAGTAAGTTAGACAAAATGAGATGTCAAAGAAATATGTTGCAGATGAAGAAGCAAGATACATACCTACAAAAAAAAAAAAAAAACTAAATGAAGAGGAGATAGGCAATCTGTGAAAAATAATTCAGAGTAATGATGGTAAAGATGATCCAAGATCTTTGAAAAAGAATGAAGGCAGGGATTGAGAAGATACAAGAAATGTTTAGCAAAGACCTAGCAAAACTAAAGAACAAACACAGCTGAGCAATAAAATAACCAAAGTGAAAAATACACCAGAAGGAATCAATAGCAGAATAACTGATACAGAAGAATGGATCAGTGACCTGGAATATGGAATGGTGGAAATCTCTGCTATGGAACAGAATGAAGAAAAAAGAAAGAAAATAAATGAGAACAGTTTCAGAGACCTCAGGGACAACATTAAATGCACCATCATTCAAAATACAGGGGTCCCAGAAGAAGAAGAAGAAAAAAAAAAACATAGCTGAGAAAATATTTGATGTTATTATAGTTTAAAACTTCACTAACAGGAAAGGAAATAGTCATCCAAATCCAGGAAGAGAAGAGATTCCCATACAGGATAAACCCAAGAAGGGACACACTGAGAAACATGTTAAACTAACAAAAATTAAATACAAAGAAAAATATTAAAAGCAATAAGAGAAAAGTAACAAATAACATAAAAGGGAATCCCCATAAAGTTATCAGCTGATTTTTCAGCAGAAACTCTGCAGGTTTGAAGTGAGTGGCAGGACATATTTAACAGAATGCAAGGGGAGAACCTACAACCAAGAACACTCTACTTAGTGAGGCTCTCATTCAGTTTTGATGGAGAAATGAAAAGCTTTACAGACAAACAAAAGTAAAGTGATTCAACACCACAAAACCAGCTTTAAAACAAATGCTGAAGGAACTTCTCTAGTCAGGATACACAAGAGAAGAGAAGAAAAGCAGAAAGAAAGAAAAAGACCTACAAAAACAAACCCAAACAATTAAGAACATGGCAATAGAAACATATATATATATATATATAATTACCTTAAATGTAAATGGAGTAAATGCTCCAACCAAAATATTAGATAATGGGTGAATGGGTACTAAAACAAGACCCATATATATATGCTGTCTACAAGATACCCACTTCAGACCAAAGGACACATACAGACTGAAAGTAAGGGGATGGAAAAAGATATTCCATGCAAATGGAAATCAAAAGAAAGCTGGAGTAACAACACTTATATCAGACAAAATAGACTTTAAAATAAAGACTGTTACAAGAGACAAGAAAGGACATTGCATAATGATCAATGGATCAATCCAAGAAGAAGATATTACAATTGTAAATATATATGCACCCAGTGTAAGATCACCTCAATATATACAGCAAATGCTAACAGCCACACAAAGGGAGATTGGCAGTTATACAATAATAGTGGGGGACATTAACACCCACTTACACCAATGGATAGATCATCCAGACAGAAAATTAATGAGGAAACACCCCTTAAATGACACATTAGGCCAGATAGACATAATTCATGCTTATAGGGCATTCCACCCCAAAGCAGCAAAACACACTTTCTTCTCAAGGGCACACAGAACATTCTCCAGTATAGATCACATCTTGGGTCACATACCAAGCTTTGGTAAATTTAAGGAAATTGAAATTGTATCAACCATCTTTTCCAAGCACAATGTTATGAGATTAGAAAGCAACTACTTGAAAAAAACTGTAAAAAACATAAAGACAGGGAAGCTAAACAATATGTTACTAAATAATCGATGGATCACTGAAGAAATCAAAGAGGAAACCAAAAAATACCTAGAGACAATTGGTAATGAAAACATGACAATCCAAAATACATGGGACACAGCAAAAGCAATTCTAAGAAAGAAGTTTACAGCAATACAATCATACCTCAATAAACAAGAAAAATATCATATAAACAACCTATGTTTTACATCTAAAACAACTAGAGAAAGAAGAACAAACAAAACCAAATGCTAGTAGAAGGAAAGAAATCATAAAATCAGAGCAGAAATAAATAAAATAGAAAGAAAATAACAAAGATCAATGAAATCAAAAGCTGGTTCTTTGAGATGATAAAAGTGATAAACCTTTAGCCAGACTCATCAAGGAATAAAAGGGAGAGGACTCAAATCAATAAAATTAGAAGTGAAAAAGTAGAGATTACAACAGACAGCAAAGAAATGCAAAGATAATAAGAGATTACTACAAGCAACTATATGTGAATAAAATGGACAACCTAGAAGAAAGGGACAAAGTTTTAGCACGATGCAACCTTTCAAGACTGAATAAGGAAGAAACAGAAAATATGAACAGACCTATCACAAATAATTAAATTGAAACTGTAATTTTAAAACTTCCAAAAAACAGAAGTCCAGGACCAGATGGCTTCACAGGCAAATTATATCAAACATTTAGGGAAGAGTTAACACATACTCTTCTGAAACTCTTCCAAAAAAATTCAGAGGAAGTATCACTCACAAGCTCTAACAGTCCATCATCCTGATAACAAAACTAGACAAAGATATCGCAAAAAGAAATTGCAGACCAATATCACTGATGAACATAGACACAAATTCCTCAAGTAAATACTAGCAAAGCGAATCCAACAACATATTAAAAGTTTATACATCATGATCAAGTGGGTTTTATCCCAAAGATACAAGGATTCTTCAATATATGCAAATCAATCAATGTAATACACCACATCAACAATTTGAAGAATAAAACTATGTGATCATCTCAGTAGAAGCAGAAAAGCTTTTGACAAAACTGAAAACCCGTATATGAAAAAACAACTCTCCAGAATGTGGGCATAGAGGGAACATACCTCAGCATAATAAAGGCCATGTATGACAAACCTACAGCAAAAATCATTCTCAATGGTTAAAAACTGAAAACATTTCCTCTAAGATCAGGAAAAAGACAAGGATCTCCACTCTTGCCACTATTATTCAACACAGGTTTGGAAGTCCTAGTCACGGCAAACACAGAAGAAAAAGAAATAAAAGGAGTCTAAATTAGGAAGGAAGAGATATAACTGTCACTATTTGCAGATGACATGATACTATACATAGAAAATGCTAAAGATCCTCTTAGAAAAATTCTAGAGCTCATCAATAAATTTGGTAAAATTGCAGGATATAAAACATAATAAACAGAAATTCCTTTCATTCCTATACACTAACAACAAAAAATAACAAAGAGAAATGAAGGAAACAATCCCATTCATTATTTCAACAAAAAGAATAAAATACCTAGGAATAAACCTTTACCCAGCTCCCTCCAACGGCAATATCTTAAAACTACAGTACAATATCATAATCATAATACTGACACTGTTCAACTCAACCATGTTATTCAGATTTCCCTAGTTTTGTTTATATCCATGTGTATGTATGTGTGTGTGAATATATCTATATTTAGTTCTATACAATACCACATAAGTCCATGCAAGCAACCATCATCAGAGTCAAGAAACAGTACCCTCACCACAAGAGTCTCTAAATTTTGGCAACATATTTGAAATCTCAATTTTTCTCGCATCCCATGACCTATCAACAAGAAAATCCAAAGTGGTCTATTTTAAAACATAAGTGAAATCATGATGTTCTTCAGGGAGTCACAGCCCTTTATAAATGCCTATAGTCATAGGTGATTTGGCCTCTACCACTCTCTCTGGGGCCCACTCTGCCAAGGGCACATTGGCCTCCTTGCTGTTTCACAGTCATACTCAATATGCTACTGTCTCTGAGTCTTTGCACTCATTGTTCTTTCTGCCTTGAATGCTTTTACCCAAGATATGTATGTCTCCCTCACTTTGAAGACTCTGTTCTAATGTCATTGATTTAGAACAACCTTTCCTAACTACCTCATATGAATAGCACTCTCTAGACTGACACTACTTATTCTTCACATCCTGCTTTATTTTTCTCCATAGCTCCTATTAATACCTGACATCTTGTATATATATATATATACTCATACATGTGTTTACATTGTCTATACTTTTCTACTACAATGCAGGTTTTGTGAAATTTTTGGTGTCAGTCCTATAATTTTAAGTAGTGCTGGAGCATGTAGTAAATTAATAGTATTTGCTGAATAAATGAATAAGAAGACATAGAACACAAATAAGCCATGTCTGGTAGTAGTGGTGTTGGGGAGATATTATCTATTGAACAAATACAGCTAGATAAGAGATTAATAAAAATAATGAACTGAACATTTATAAATATGTGAAATTTTACCTATTATTAGTTGATCTTTCAGTCTGCTGACCTACCTCTTTATCTATTGTGAAAAAGACGCACATATACATGTCGGTGTAAGCACAGAAAACATGTCTGTCAGGATATGCCCCAAAGTGCTAACTGTATGTAGCTAATACTGTTGGTGCCACATATAGATTCATGTGCCATCGCTCAGCTTCTGCAAGTTATATGCTAAAGATCTGGACAAACAAACTTGAAAATTTGCCCTTAGCTACTGGATCTAGTGCCCTGTATAGGGATATCTGGGGGGTTATTCCCCTGCCCCTTAACCACTGGAAGCCAAATACTGACAAAAGTGGGAATATAAGGACTTCAGCACCTTTTTCTAGATACAGGAAAAAACTCTGAGACTGGGCTGACTACATAATTTATAGGGCCCAGTGAAAAATAAAAATGGGAGGATCCTTGTTCAAAAATTAAGAGGAGCCCTTCCAAGTGGGTGGAGGTGCTATGCAGGTAGGCCCTCATACCCATGAAGCTGACCTTGTTTTGAAGTATATTTTATGCTCCAGAGGTATAGACCTGAATCTCTGACCTCACCTGAAATTGTATTCTTCTTTTGAATCCTTCTTTGTCCTGCCCCTTCCCTTTTAGAATTTTCCTGGGAGTGCTCCCTTAATAAATCACTTGCACCTGAATCCTTGGTTAATAATCATCATTGCGAGTAGTAAATGACTTCACAATGTAACTGTGAAGTCAATAAAATGCTGAATAATACATAGTCTGCTGCATTTGATATCCAATTAGAGAGAGTATACCAGATAATCAGCAGAAGTTTACCCACCCATAAATACTACATCCTCTCACATTTCTAGCACTTATTATTTTGGTAGTATTGTATCAAAAAATCTGATTTAAAGAAACAAATAAATATACAAAAATCCTAACCAGAATATGTTCTTTTCATCTGCAGTAAAATGAGAAACAGGCTGGCAAACTTTGCTCAAAGTATTTGCTTTATTTGAAACACTCAAAGTGTTGAGTATTTCAAAGTTTAAAAAAAAAAAAAGTAGTAATGAAAGTTTCCATATCCTCATAGATGTTCTAAAGCAGTTTGAGAGATATTTGTAGAGAATGTTTTCACTCTCAAAACAACCATGGAGAGCTTTAAAGGAATTGTGAAGTGGCATGAGCTGTGAAGTGGCATGATAAGAGTGGTGAGGCATATTTAGCACATATAAAATGTGAGCCTCTTTTGAGCTATTGAATTGGATTGTCACTCTCTTTACTGCAATGAATTCAATCTCCTTATTCTCTCCACTTCAAACGATTCATTTCAATAGGTATAGGGATCATATATGGAAGCTCCAATGACTCGACTCTGTCTGTGAAGAGACAAATAACAGACCTAACTAAGGGAAGGGTTTAGTCATCAAAGGAAATTTCAGTCAATTCCCCAATCCCAAACTGCCTTACAATAGTTATTAATACAAAGCTGATGTCTCCAGGTTATACTAGGCTAGTGAACAAAAATGTAGCAATATTTCTGTAACACGTGAGTTTCCTATGACGGTTCTGCTGGAGTTACAGACCAGAAATCATTATCACCCTATCATGTAAGAATTATTGGCACAATAAAATACTTTGTGCATGTGGGGACTAATTTTCTCTGATCACAATGGATGTCTGCTGAGTTGAGTAGTTCTCTTATATTCACCTCTCAGTATATTAACACTGAATTTTCTTGGTAGTGGCTGGTTAATAGCCTAAAATATTAGAATTCAAAGTAATAGAATAAAAACAATGCAAAATGAACTGAAAATTGGTAATGTATCAGAGACAGAGCCCAGGAGAGACTCTACTTGTGTGATATCTTGCCAATGATTGACAGACACATGGTAACTTGTCGGAATCAAATGTGGGACACAACATGGAGCAGACATCTAAAGTGGGGAACAAGGAAATAATTTGTATCATAGTAAGCTTTCTATGGTGTAAGACTTATTTCTTTAATATTTATCTTAATTTTAGTTACTAGTAAGTACATAAAATGTCTTATGGCTCGTAAAGTATAGGGATTAATGACAGAGAGTTAACAGGAATGACTAGATTTCCCTTGCATCCATTCATATATGCACATGGAAAGGTAGATAAATCATGTCAATTTTACGTATTCTGAAGGTATTCAGATAAAAGATAAGAAAAATCTGTTGCTCAGAAAGCCCAGTTGTCAATATTCTTAAATGTAAAATTGTAATTGAAAAAAATGTACTTACTGCGGTGGCATAGACAAATGTTCATAGGTCCTCAGAACTTTCAGGTAAACTGATTTTTATCTCAGGTTCCAACTTTCTTATCCTAAACTCTCATTTATTGATCCTTTTCAAATGAACCATTGATTTGGTTTTTCAAAATTCTATGTGCTCTTCTGCAGCCCTCTGTACCTCCAGAATATCCTAATTAGTTTCAATCCATTTTTTAGATATCCCAGCAGTACTACAGAAAAGCCTCATATTCTAGCAACCCAGTAAGAATGGGTCACTATGCAAAGCTATTTTGGCCTAGATTAACAATTCAGAACTTATCCTTCTAATCACTTGGAAAGTTTTTCTCAGCTGTTGGTCAGTGTGGAAATCAAACAAATTATCCTGGGGTGGTTAATTTCTGAATGAAATTCCACATGTACCACATGTCAGAATGTGGCAGAAAACAGACCACAGACCCGTACAGAGGTACTTATATTTACTGCATATTGTATGACACCTATAAAGCACTCATTAGCTATATGATTACAGGTAAGTATGTTATCAAGCATTTACCTTGGCTCAGCCATATGCAATTCAGAATTTATCTGTTTATAAACTTAATATCATTTTAAGGAATCATTTTGTTAAATTTTATCTAGTATATTACATAATTGGAGGCATTCTTTGTCATCTCTTTAAAACCCTCTTTCCCTTATGTGGTGCCAACAGCCTTAAGCACAATGGACCCAAGCAGCCTCCATGGAGAAATTATTTGACTTTTGTACATCAATAAGAATCAGTCACACATCCTTTGCTTAGCCTCCTTTTAAATGCTTAAATCTAATTTCAAATGGGTCTCCAGAAAGCTATTTTGATTATAAATTATTGAAAAATCCATAAACATTTTTCTTCCTAACTTGACCCTTGAGAGGAAAACCTACTTCACACAGACCATTTACTGCTAGCACTGAAAGCACTTTCACACACCAGCATCTTCCTTCCTGGGACCTTTCAACCCTATATGAGACAAAATAGATTTTAGCATTATAAGTTTGTTTTTCCTTTAGATATACTTCCTTAAGGATGCCTTCTGATTTCTTAATATTTTGGCACTTAATTTCCTTTTATTCCTGACAATAGGGGCATGAAGTAATTTGAAAAGTCATAGAATATATTTACAACCTTTCTTTAGAAAAAAAATACATGTATACAACTGAATACCTTTTCTGTATTGAATGCAAAAAGATAAGTGGTTTTGTCTTTGCTATAAATAATTGATCTTGGTAGCAAAGGAGCTGAAGGGCTCCCTTGATCCTGAAGCGAGCACACACAGAGGATGCCTGAATGAGAAACTTATTATCTTTATAACACCTCACTATTTTATAAAAAGAAACAAACATATTTTGAATGAAGCACTTTGTAAATGGAATTTAATATTTAGTAATATGATTCTATGAAAGCTGGTTCTATATTATATCATACACAGAGAATTTTCAGTTTTGAAAATGCAATCTGTGCAAATTATTCTAGTTGCTTTCAGCAAAAGCAGGAAATTTTCTTTTGCTTCTTTTGAGTTATGCATTCCATTTAATATATAAAGTCAGTTCCTTATAGTGATGTACTTCTTCTACCTGGGGACTATATTAATGAAAATCTAAGATGCACTGGATGTTCAAAAAAAGAAAATATATTCTATTGACTTGTATCTTTTTGCTGAACCTTCCCATATTTTTTTCCTCTCTTATCTGTCTCTGAGCTCTAACTCTGACAAGCCAGATTCCTTAGGAGATTAAAAAGGAGCGAAAGTAGGTATTATAATTTGGCTAAATTTTTGTTTTTCTCTTGCAAACTAAGCTTTTATTTGGAAGGATGGAATAATTTAAGGTCCAGTCTCTGGTATACTTTTGGAATCTGTCTGCAAACATATCTGTATAAATGACATGACTTTTTTTTTTTTTTTTGGCTGCACCACACAGCTTGTAGAATCTTAGTTCCCTAACCAGGGATTGAACCCATGCCCTCAGAAGTGAAAGCATGCAGTCCCAATCACCGAGCTACCAGGAATTCCACTTATTCCAATTTTAAACAACCCCCATTTCCATACTTTAGCACAGACCTATTTTCCAGGCACTTACTGTTTGCATGAAGACACAGAAATTGACTAGCTGATTAGTGAATTAAAAGGAAGAAAAATTAAGGAACTCTTTTCAATTGTCTTTTTCTCTTTTTTCATATTTTTTTTCATTTTATCTAAAATTTTTTATTGGAGTATAGTTGATTTACAATTTTGTGTTAGTTTCTGCTTTACAGCAAAGTGAATCAGTTACATATATATATATATATATATATATATATATATATATATATACTCTTTTTTAGATTCTTTTCCCATATAGGTCATTACAGTGTATTGAGTAGAGTTCCCTGTGCTATACAGTAGGTCCTTATTAGTTATCTATTTTATATATACCAGTGTGTATATGTCAATCCTGATCTCCTAGTTTATCCCTCTCTCCTCCTTTCCCTTGGTAACCATAAGTTTGTTTCTTTTTGTTGTTGCTGTTTTTTTTTTTTTTTACATCTGTGACTCTATTTCTGTTTTGGAAATAAGTTCATTAGTACCATTTTTTTAGATTCCACATATAAGCAATATCATATATCTGTCACCATTGACATTGTAATTTCAAACTTCTGATCTCTACAACTGTGAGATAATTAGTTCCTAATGTTTTAAGCCACCCAATATGTGGTGATTTGTTAAGGCAGCCTTAGGAAACTACCACACATGTTGATAGTGAGAGTGGAGTACTGTTGTAACAAATATCTAAAGCTATAGAAGTTGCTTTGGAATTGGGTAATAAGAAGAGGATGAAAAAATTTGAGGTGCATGATAGAAAATAAAACCTAGATTGCCTTGAAGAGACTGTTTATAGAAATATAGACATTAAGGACAATTTTGTAGAGGGCTCAGAAAGAAGATAGGAGAGCTTTAAAGCTTCCACTGTTTTAGAGGTTTCATATATCATCATGAACAGAATGTTGCTAGAAATGTACATGTCAAAGGTGCTTCTGGTAAGGCCTCAGACAGAAATGAGAAAAGTTATTGGACACTAGAGAAAAGGGTGATCCATTTTAAAAAGTAGGAGAAAATCTGGCTCAACTATATTCTACTGTTGAATGGAAAGTAGAATTTGTAAGCTAAGGAGATTTCCAAGCAAAGTATTAAAGATGCAGCCTGATTTCTCCTTGTTGCTTATAGTAAACTGTGAGAGGGTACAGATAAATTGAGGAAGGAACTGTTAAACAAACAGGAACCAGATTTGATGATTTGGAAAATCTATTTATATTGCAAAAAAAATAAGAAAGTGTGCTTTAGAAAGAACACTGTGTGGCCAGACGAGCTTGCTGGAGAGATGAGGCGTGTGACTTACAGATTCAATCAAACATCTCAGGAGAAATACTGCCAGCTTGGATTGAAGGAGGGAGTGAAGGAAATCTGTCAGACTTCTGGGATTCTCTAAGCAGGAAACAGCCCAGAGGGCAGGATTATTGCTGAGAACTAAATGCATGGAGCTTGTTGGACCCTTTACTGGAACAGAGACTGGGGATAGCAGGTCCACTGAAGGTCCAGAGGTTGGGGCTTATTGACCCTCCACACGTCCAGAAGGTGGATCAAGCCACAGAGAATCATTCTTGTGCCTTAAAACCTAGTGGGATTTTTCCTCTTGGGCTTCATACTTGCTTAGAACCTATGACTCCTTTTTTCCTTTTAACCTTTTCCCTTTTAGAATGGAATATATATCTATGTCTGCCCCACCTTTGTATTTGGAGGCAAATAACTTGTTTCCTTGTATCACAGGTGAATAGATGAAGAGATATTTTTTTCACTGCAAATCATTCCCGGAGTCTCACTCATAACTGATTTAGATGATTTTGAAGATGAGATATAGAATCTTATATTTGTATGAGATTTTAGTCTTATAGTTAATGCTGGTGTGATTTAAGACTTTGGGGAATTTAGAAAAGGTGAATGTATTTTGCAAATGAGAAGAACATAAATTTGAAGGAGGAAGAGGGCAGTGTTGTGGGTTGAATTGTGTTCCCCAAAAAGCAATGTTGAAATTTTAACCCCAGGTAACTATGAACGTGACCTCATTTGAAAATAGGGTCTCTGCAGATATAATCAAATTAAGATGAGGTCAAACTGGATTAGGGACGCCCATAAGTTAATGACTAAGTTAAGTTTTATTCTCAAAGAAGGGGGAAATTTGGACACAGAGACACACAGAGAGCAAACCCCATGTGATGACAGAAACAGAGCTTTAAGTTGTGCTTCTACAAGCTAAGGAATGCCAAAGATTGTTGATACCCACCAGAAATTAGGAGAGAGGCATGGACAGATCCTTCTTCAGAGCTTCTGGAAGTAATCAATCTTGCCAACATGTTAATTTTAGACTGCCCCCAGAACTGTAAGAGAATAAATTTCTGTTGTTTTAGGCAAACTGGTTTGTGGTAATTTGTTATAGCAGCATTAGAAAAATAATACTATCAGGAAACACTAGGTTGGAAGGGGAAATGGCAACAAAATTACATTAAAATCAGAAAAAGAAAGTCCTAGATGAAGGAGAGTTGTCATAGCAATATCTATAAAGATTTTAATTATTATTATTTTTATTATCTGCCATGGTCTACTTCTATTCAAGGATATTAAAAATTCATGTTTGTTGCAACTAAAATATAGATACAGAGAGAGCAAAAATCAGATTTTTATAATATTGAACAAAGGAATTTATATCATAAGGATCCAGTCTGGAAACAAAATCCACACTCCAATTTGGGTAAAGAACTTTTAATATAAAAAATTATTAACTAGTAACAAGGAAGTGAATACTAAAGGGTAAAAAGAACTCAAAATTATGTAAGTATAGCAGATATAATTAGGGGTCATTACTTCAAGGGTGAGGAATAATATCCAAAGAAGCAAATAGTTTTGAAGATTTTCACCACCTCCACCATCACCCACCTAAAACTGAAAATCTTTGGGATCGCTTTGGCTGTGGATTCTTGGATGGTAGGGAACCTCACTGATGTGATTTAGGCAGAGGCTGGTAATCATGAAACCACCCACTGATATGACAACAAAACTAGACTGCATGCAAGACTCTCTGGGAAGCTACTCTTGGGAACACTACTGAAAATAGCTGGGAAGGTGAGTGTCACTAAGCATCCAAATACTGCAGACCACATACCACAGAAACAAGCAATGAAGGGATGACTAGAATCAGAAAAATAAAACTCTTCTTCCTTTATTGAAAAAAGTTTAACATCTTTTCAAAAGTGGCAAAGTAGAAATATTTATAGAGTATACCTCCAGTGTCACAAAGCAGGACAAAGAAAGGTAGTTTTGAAACTGAGACTCAGTAAATTGACAATTGGCATGGGTACAGTTCCTTTTAAACTTGAGATGTGAGATTTCTCATTTCCAGAAACAATGAATTTGCAGCCTGTAAGTCCCACACACTTAAGAAAATACCAGTAAAGATTCATATTTTCCCTTGACAAAGTCCATGATTCAAAAAGTTTATTAAGTTATAAACAAGAATTAGTAATTTTAAAAAACACAGAGATAAAAATTGAGATAGGTCTCCATTCACTGTTAACTATAGATTTTGCATGTTTATATAATGCTGAACTGTCAGAAAATGATAAAAAAATTACTTTTGAGCTATACACTCCCCACTACACTTAAGAAAATATAGCATTGTCAAAGTAAACAATTAGAATATCCCCTTAAATAACCTTTGGCCACACTGGGTTATTTTTTTCCTGTAAAATTTTTCAAAGATGATAGCACAGGTTTAGTAAACAACAAATTCTTCATTAAGTTGATCATTTTCCTTAATTAAATGTGACACTGCAAAGATTGAGATTCTGCTTAGAGTATTCTAGGCAGTTCAGTTAAAAATATATAGAAATATGATTACAGTATAGTTAAGGGAATATTTATGAGGCATTATTTTCCTTGCTGTCAAAGGTTGTTTGACGTTAGACAGAGCATTTAAAAATTCACCATAATCAATAAATTGTTCAAACAACATTTATACATTTTAAGAGTAATGAGTTTTGTTGAAAAAAGTATTGATTAAAAATGCAGATATCACCAAATCCCCGAACATTAAAATAATTTGTTTTTTGAAGAAAGAGAATACTAGATTTGCACAGTTTAACATTGTACAATGATATTAAATATACAGAACTCATTAAATGAAATATTTAAAGGCTGAAAATATAAATTTCAATAAGAAATAAGTATATATCTGGGATGTGAATTCAAAACAAAAGATAATGTGAAGCAGGCATATTTTGAGATGTGATTGGATCTTTGAAAATGACCTCCTATAAAACGTGACTTGGTAACATTGTCAATATATATTTCTGAGCTCTTTTAAATGTCTGATTCATGTAATATAAAGCATGAAAGAAAAACTAAATTATGAGCATAGCACTTTGAAGCCAAATATTACCTCTTACCAGTTAGAGGAAAATGTTAATTTTGTGTATTATAATGAAAATAAAATATTACAGCAAACTGTTAGTGTTACTTATTCAAGTAGTAATGAAAGAAATGTTTCAAAATTCCATTGTTTCCTGTCATAGTTTGTCTAGAATATATAGTTATACAATTTTCCTCACAACTTTTTTTTTGATACAGACAGAATCATGGTTCTCTGAAAATTAATAGGGCCATAAACTAAAATGTCACAGAGGAATCTGACAGATGTCTATTTGCAATTTATTCTGCTTATATAGTTAGCTTCTTTGCTTTTCATTTATCAGAAACTTTTTATCAAAGCTTCTTCAGGTTTCAGTGATTCCTCAGATGAAAAACAGTTTTTTTTTTTAATCAAGACACAGATGAAAGCATGTCTTTGTTCTAACACCACAGGACTCAAAATGCAGTCTCAATAAACTGACAACATATTCAAATATTTATTCTAGTTCCATGTCATCCTCAGTATTCTTGATGTACAGTATTCCATATTAGATAAAGATATACAAATAATGTGTATATACTAATATAAAAAATGTCCTTTTTTTTTTTCTGGAATCCTTTACCGACATACATCTGTGCAACTGTGATAGGTAGCTGGTGAGCCTATGGCCTTAAAAGACACTCAAATGCCTTCTGAATCACCAAAAATTAAATTACTTTCAGTATAATTTCAGTTTTATGTGGGATTTGTCTTTTGCCTCTGGAAATTGAGATTTCCTGTGTAGACTATATGGTAAATCTCTGCTAACTCAATATGTGATTTGCTAGAAAGCTCTCTTTGTGACATTACTTGCTAAAAGAGAATTTATTGTAACTTTGATCCATATTAGCCCTTATAATTATTTATTAAATTTGGAGGTCATTTCATAATTTCCTAATTATATCATCTTGAAGCAAGTATCAGGCAACTATGTCATACATTCTTCTTGGCTGTTCTAAAAGAGACACAAATCCTCATAAACATTAAAACTACTGTCTTTTCCCGCTTAAATAAAGATACAGGGCCATCTTTTTCCTGTCTTTTCTTTTTACTGCCAAGATTTCATTGGATTAATACTTTGTGTTACTTTATATAATAACAGTTGGATTTTTATGTCTTTTTCTTTAATTCATGCATTGGTTTCCTATTTAGATTGTGCCTAGATATCTCTGGTGTGTAAATGTAGGCATCTCAATGGAAATGCCTTTATCATAGAGAAGTACTATTTGTGAAGATGTCTCTCTTTATTGATTGCTTAATCAACTCAAAATATAAAATATGAATTTTAATGTCTTGTAATCATGGTCTTTTGTTGGATATAGTGTCTTTTTTTTAACTTTACTCACTTCATGCAATGTCCTATATATAGCAGACATTGAATAAATATTTTGTAAAATGACTGGTTATTTATTTGTTCTTATTGAAGTATAGTTGATTTACAATATATGTTTCAAGTGTATAATATAATGATTCAATATTTGTATAGATTATATTCCATTTAAGGTTACTATAAAATACTAGATATATTCCCTGTGCTGTACAATATATCCTTGCACCTTATTTATTGTATGCATAATACTTAGTACCTCTTAATCCCCTACCCCAATTTTGTCCCTCCCTGACTGGATATTTTTAAATATGGTGATGTAATTATGGAAAATAAAGCTTAGGTAAGACACAAAGGAGGGCTTCCTGACATTAACAATAGTTGAATTTAATATTGTACATCCTAAATCATTAAGGAACTTATCAGATCTATTGCTCTAACTCTTCAAATTTGTTCATGTAGTATATTAGTTTCTTTAAGTTACCATAACAAAGTATCACAAAGTGGGTGGCTTACAAGAACAGGTATTTATTGTCTCATATTTGTGGAGGCTAGAAGTCTGAAATCAAGGTGTCTGCATGGCCATCCTCTCTGTGAAACTTCTAGGGCAGCATTCTCTGCCTCTTCCAGTTTCTGGTGGTAGATAGCAATCATTGGCATTCCTTATTTTGTGCCTTCTTCATCACTTAGAATTTTCTGTGTGTCTGTGTGTTTCTGAATTTCTATTTTTCCATGTCCTTCCCTTGTCCTTATAAAAACCAGTCATTAGATTAGGCCTCACCATAGATCAGCATGACCTCAGTTTAAGTTGTTACTTTTACAAAGACCCTATTTCCAAATCAAGTCACATTCTGAGGTTGTAGGTGGAAAAAAATTTGGTGGGACACTAGTCAATTTAGTACAGGTAATTTTAAGTTATTGTCTAGAAAGAAGAGGCACAACTACATGGTTTCTAAAAGCATATTCCGGAGATCAGATTCCTTTATTCATTCTGCTTTGCCTAATATATATAATATTATAAGTTTATGGAATCAGCCACTGTTTTCAAGATTGTAGGCAATATAAGTGTATAAAAATTTGAAGTTTCTTTCTTTATGCAGAGCAAGTAATATTTGTTCTCATTTATGCTACTGTGAACAGAATTAATTCCATATGAATTATGCTTCAAACAAAAATCTTCACTTCTTGGTCATTTAGCTTTTAGTAAATTTCAGGTAAGTGTCACATCTTTAATTTTTCCCTTTCACATTCCACATAGCTAACATGTACACAATTTTAAGTCTCTTACTCTTTGCTTCTAGTTTTGTTGCCACCTAGGCTCATATCTGTAAAAAAGTGACATGGAATTCTCCATAGGTAATTCATAGTTGCTTAAATAATGACATCACCAAATTATTGTGTAGTGTCTAATGACTCCAAATTATCTCCTTTCAAATGTAATTTTGTTTAAATCTACCTGAGAATTTGATCTATTTGTAATAGTGTGTAATTATACTAGTATTTGTTTAGAATAATTATATTCAATTTTTGATAACATAATTTTATTATTTTAAGTGTGGAAGTTGATGATTTTTTAATATAGTCACAAAGTTGTATAACAACCACCAAAATCAGTTTTAGAACTTTTTAATCACTTCAGCCAAAAACCATGTAAATATTAGCAGTCACTCTCCCATCTCAACCCAATCCCACCACTTTCCAACTCTAGAAAAATTCAAATCAACTTTGCATCTTTATAGATATACCTATTCTGCATATTTCTATAAATGCAATAATTTGATATATGATATTTTGTAACTAATTTTTTTTTACTTAGCAAAATGTTTTCAAGGCTTATGCATGTTGTAGCATGTATCAGTACTTCAGCCTTTTTTGTGTTATTGAATAAAATTCTGCTGTGTGAATATATCACATTTTGTTCATCTATTCATCAGTTTATAGACATTTGAATTGTTTCCACTTTTTGACTGTTATGATTAATACTGCTATGATTATTAGTATATCATTTTTTGTGGACAGAGGTTTTCAATTCCCTTGTATATATACTTAGGAACAGAATTGATAGACGATATGGTAGCTCTGTGTTTATTGTTTTGAGAAAATGACATTTTTTTTCACAACAGCATCACTTTACATTCCTACCAGTGGTATGTGAGGGTTTCAATTTTATCACATTCCTCCTGACAACTGTTATTTTTTGCATTATACTCATCCTAGGATTTGAAGTGTTATCTTCTTGTGGTTTTGATTTGTGTTTTCCCAATTACTAATGTTGCTGAATTCTTTTCATGTGCCTTTGACCACTGGATATTTTCTTTAAAGAAATGTCTATTCACTTCCCATATAGGTCAAGACTTTTGCTTTATTTTAATTGGAATATTTATCCTTATTTGAGTTGTAAAAATTCTGTATATAGTCTAGGTAAAAGTCTCTTATCCAACGTATGTTTTGTAAGTGTTTTTTTCAATTTGTGGGTTGTTTATTTCTATATCCTTGATAATATTCATTAATGCACAAAATTTTTAATTTGTAAAGTCCAATTTATGTCTTTTTCTTTCAAAGACTGTGTTTTTAATTTTAAAATTAATACTAGGCATATACTCAGAGAAGACCATAATTCAAAAAGACACACACGCGGTGCTGGAGACCCGACCCTTGGCCATGAGGACCAGAGGAAATAGACATCCTGAAGTTCAAGATTGGAAGCATCTCTGCATTTCTACAAGTTGACAGATATATATTAAGGACCACAGAGGGAGAAAAAGATGGCAATGAAGTAGAGGGACATGGAATGCATCCCTCTCCACAGATGCATTGGGAATGCAACAAAAGACACAATAATTCCCACAGAGAACCAACTGAACACCAGCAGACAGCCTTGGACACCAGAAAGGACTGCAAGGATCCCAACATAACAGGTAGGGAGGCATCTATGATGGCTCAAAGAGGGTGAAACTGCAGAGCTGTGACAGATGGGAGGGAGTGAGAAACATACGGAGGGTCTGCACCTCAGCTTATTCTTCCCAGACTGAGACATTGATTCACAGCTGAACAGTGGGTCTGGAAGTGGGAGCATGGGAACTGGAGAGCTTGGACAGGGTGAGAAAAATTGTTGCCAGAAAGGTGATGGACTGAGAGGACAGGAGGGAACAGGTCCATAGCAAGGAGTGCCAGCCCCTGAGAGCTGCCTGGCCATGATAGCAGCTGGATATTGCAGGCTCATGGGTGGGGGGGAGGAGGCACGGGCATAGCCTCCCTCCCTCTTTTGGTGCCTGCAGTGGGCAGTGGAGCCACCTAAGTTACTCAGGGATAACAGGGACCCTCAGAACCTTGGGCAGGGCTGGATTAAAACCCCTTGGAACTCCAGGAGCAGGGAGGCTGCCGAGAAAAAAACAAAAAACCAGAGAGGCCCAACTCTGAGACTTTCTGTTTACACCTGAGACACTGGCGTCCCTCTGCAACAGGCACCTCCAAGCCTGACTGAAACAACAATGTGCCACTGCTCAATCACTCCCAGGGAAAGGAGCCACTATTGTACCCTCTCCCTCCTCACACACCAACACTTACAGATGAAAAATAAAGGAAGCTCTGCTGGTCACAGAATAATACAAAAAGAAAAAAAAAAACCTAAGGTGAGTAGAAGGACACTTACAGCTGAGACACTAAGGAAACAGAAATATTAGTATCAAATCTATTGAACTGGTCCATTCTGGGAACAGTTCTGGATTTTTTTCCTTTATTAATTATGATCTTAGTCCTAAGGGACCTACAAGATTAATAACATATTTTTTTAATTCTAAATTTTATTCTATTTTTATTTTTTTGCCTTTTAATATACTTCTATTTCTAGCTAAGTTTTTGGTAGTATGGGCAATATATCTCTCATACCTTCCTTTCATCCCTATCTTTTATACATTTCTATTCCTTAATTTTTATTTGCATATTTCCAATCACACTATGCTCTTCTGTTCCCCTGTCTTCCACTCATTTTTAGTTTATTTTATCTTAACATACTTATAAGCAACACTATCAATCTGCTCAGATTCCTTGCTCTATTCTCCAGATGATGCACCAACTATGTATTTAATATTAGGTTTTTGTCTTTATCTTAGCTCTTAGTACAATTGTCTAATTTCATTCCGAGAATCTCCATTCTGTCTGGTGGTACTCTAGCTCTTTTTTATATTTGATCCTAGCTTACAAAATCTCCTAGGATTAGTGTTTGTATGTGTAAGGTGTTATCTGTTTGTTTGTTTGTTTGTTTTTGCATTTATTTCTGTTTTGTTCTGTTTTGGTTGTCAATTTCTGTTGGCTTTCTTTTTGAATATCTGATAGCATACTGGTGCTCTTCTGTCAGGTTTTTCCAGAGCCTTATGCCCTAATGAATTCAGTAATTGTGTGTCTTATACATGTATGGGCTTCCTAGACTTAGTATTTGTTTAACCCAACATTCAGACATTATTTTGAGACTTGGACAGTCTTCAATAAACACCTCTACCACCAGGACAAGCAACCCCAAAAGTTTGGACAACCATGAGGGAACAAAGAAACACCATGAAGGCAAAGGAGCAGGAAAAAAACCCACAAGACCAAATAAATGAGGAGGAAATAGGAAAAATGCCTGAAAAAGAATTTAGAGTAATGATAGTAAAAATGATACAAAATATCGATAACAAAATAGAGAAAGTACAAGAAACAGTTCATAAGAACTCAGAAAAAAAAACAGCCATGGATAACAAAAAAACTGAAATTAAAAATACTCTAGATGGTAAAACCAGAAGAATGACTGAGGCAGAAGAATGAATAAGTGAGTTGGAAGATAGAAAGGGGGAAATAATTGCCACAGAGAAGGAAAAAGAAAAAAGAATAAAAAGAATAGAAGACAGTCTCAGAGACTTCAGTGATAACATTAAGCATACCAACATTCGAATTATAGGCATCCCAGAAGAAGAAGAACAAAAGAAAGGGTCTGAGAAAATATTTGAAGAGGTTATAGTGGAAAACTTCCCCAACATGGGAAAGGAAATAATTAGCGAAGTCCAAGAAGCACAGAGAGTCCCACACAGAATAACTCCAAGGAGAAATATACCAAGACACATATTAATCAAACTAAAGACAATGAAACACAAAGAAAAAACATTAAAAGCAGCAAGAGAAAAGCAACAAACAACATATAAGGGAAAACCCATAAGGATAACAGCTGACCTTTCTACAGAAACTCTGCAAGCCAGAAGGAAATAACAGGATATACTGAAAGTCCTGAAAGAGAGAGACCTACAGCCAAGAATACCCAGCAAAAATCTCTTTCAGATATGAAGGAGAAATCAAAAACTTTCCAGACAAGCAAAAGTGAAGAGAATTCAGCACCACCAAACCAGCCTTACAACAAGTGCTAAAGGAACTTCTCTAAGTAGGAAACACAAGAAAAGGAAAACACCTACAAATACAAACCCAAATCAAAAGAGAAAATGCTAATAGAAACACACATATCAATAATCACCTTAAATGTAAGTGGATTAAATGCTCCAACCAAAAGACACACACTGGCTGAATGGATACAAAAACAAGAACCTTCTATATGCTGCCTACAAGAAACCCACTTCAGACCAAGGGATACATATAGACTGAAAGTAAAGGGATGGAAAAAGATATTCCATGCAAATGGATGTCAAAAGAAAGCTGGAGTAGCAATACTCATATCAGACAAATTAGACTAAAGATGATTACAAGAGACAAGGAAGAACACTACATAATGATCAAGGGATCCATTCAAGAAGAACATATCAAAATGGTAAATATCTATGCCCCCAACATAGGAGCACCTCAATACATAAGGCAAATGCTAACAGCCATACAAGGGAACATCAACAGTAACACAGTAATAGTGGGATTCTTGATCACCCCACTTACATCAAAGGACAGATCATCCAAACAGAAAATAAATAAAGACACACAAGCTTTAAATGACACATTAGACCATCTCAACTTAGTTGATATTTATAGGACACTCCATCCAAAAACAACAGAATACACTTTCTTCTCAAGTGCACATGGAACATTTTCCAGGATAGATCACATCTTGGGTCACAAATTGAACCTCAGCAAATTTAAGGAAATTGAAATCATATCAAGCATCTTCTCAGACCACAATGCCATGAGACTAGATATCAATTACAGGGGAAAAACTGCAAAAAATACAATCACATGGAGGCTAAACAATTCACTCTTAAACAACCAAGAAATCACTAAAGAAATCAAAGAGGAAATCAAAAAATATCTAGAAACAAATGACAATGAAAACACAACAACCCAAAACCTATGGGATGCAGCAAAAGCAGTTCTAAGAGGGAACTTTATAGCAATACAGTCCTACCTGAAGAAACAAGATAAATATTGAATAAACAACCTAACCTTACACCTAAAACAATTAGAGAAAGAAGAACAAAGAAACCCCAAAGTGAGCAGAAGGAAAGAAATCATAAAGATCAGAGCAGAAATAAATGAAAAAGAAAGGAAGGAAGCAATAGCAAAATTAATAAAACTAAAAGCTGTTTCTTTGAGAAGATAAACAAAATTGATAAATGATTAGGCAGAGTCATCAAGAAAAAAATGTAGAAAGGCAAATCAACAGAATTAGAACAGTAAAAGGAGAAGAACAACGCACACCACAGAAATACAAAACATCATGAGAGACTACTACAAGCAATAATATGCCAATAAATTGGATAACCTGGAAGAAATGGATAAATTCTTAGAAAAATAAAATCTTCCAAGATTGAACAAGGAAGAAATAGAAACTATGAACAGACCAATCACAAATACAGAAATTGAGGCATTGATTAAAAATCTCCCAACAAACAAAAGCCTAGGCCCAGATGAATCCACATGTGAATTCTATCAAACATTTAGAGAAGAGCTAACACCTATCCTTCTCAAACTCTTCCAAAATATTACAGAAGGAGGAACACTCCCAAACTCATTCATGAAGCCACCATCACCCTGATACCAAAACCAGGCAAAGATGTCACAAAAAAAGAAAACTACAGACCAATATCACTGATGAATATAGATACAAAAATCCTCAACAAAATACTAGCTTACAGAATCCAACAGCACATTAAAGAAATCATACAACATGATCAAGTGGGGTTTATCCCTGGGATGTAAGGATTCTTCAATATATGCAAATCAATCAACATGATACATCATATCAATAAATTTAAAGATAAAAACCATATGATCATCTCAACAGAAACAGAAAAAGCTTTTGACAAAATTCAACATCTATTTATGATAAAAGCTCTCCAGAAAATGGGCATAGAAGGAAATTACCTCAACATAATAAAAGCCATATATGAGAAACCAAAAGCCAACATCGTTCTC
The DNA here is from genome assembly GCF_030028045.1 of Hippopotamus amphibius kiboko. NCBI lineage: Eukaryota > Metazoa > Chordata > Mammalia > Artiodactyla > Hippopotamidae > Hippopotamus > Hippopotamus amphibius. Next base: position 60,084,576 of record NC_080203.1, on the reverse strand, counting down.
AATGGGGAAAATCTGAAAGAATTCCCTCTAAGAACAGGAACAAGACAAGGGTGTTGACTCTCATCATTATTATTCAACATAGTTTTGGAAGTTTCTGCCACAGCAATCAGAGAGGAAAAAAAAATGAAAGGAATGCGAATTGGAAAAGAAGTAAAATTGTCACTTTTTGCAGATGACATGATATGATATATAGAAAGCCGTAAAGACTCTACCAGAAAACTGCTAACACTAATTGGTGAGTTTAGTAAAGTACTAGGATACAAAATTAATGTACAGATATCTCTTGCATTCCTATACACTAACAATGGAAGAGCAGAAAGAGAAATTAAGGAAACTCTCCCATTCATCATTGCAACAAAAAGAATAAAATACCTAGGAATAAATCTGCCTAAGGAGGCAAAAGATCTGTATGCAGAAAACTTTAAGACACTGATGAAACTAATCGAAGACAACACAAACAGATGGAGGGACATACCATGTTCCTGGATTGGAAGAATCAACCTATTGAAAATGACTGTACTACACTAAGCAATTTACAGATTCAATGCAATCCTGATCAATTACCAATGGTATTTTTTCACAGAACTAGAGCAAGAAATATTACTATTTGTATGGAAATGCAAAAGACCCTAAATAGCCAAAACACTCTTGAGAAGGAAAAATGGAGTTGGTGGAATCAGGCTTCCTGACTTCAAACTATACTACAAGGCCATAGTGATCAAGACAGTATGGTACTGGCACAAAAATAGAAAGCAAGATCAATGGAATACAGTAGAGAACTCGGAGGTAAGCCCAAACACATATGGACACCTTATCTTTGGCAAAGCAGGCACGGATATACAATGGACAAAAGACAGCCTCTTCAATAAGTGGTGCTGGGAAAATTGGACAGCTACATGGAAAAGAATGAAATTAGAACACTTCTTAACACCATAGACAAAAATTAACTCAAAATAGATTAAAGACCTAAATGTAAGGCCAGACACTCCAAATCTCCTACAGGAAAACATAGGCAGAAGACTCTATGACATACATCAAAGCAAGATCCTTTTTGACCCACCTCCTAGAATCATGGAAATAAAATCAAGAATAAACAAATGGGACCTCATTTAACTTAAAAGCGTTTGCACAGCGAAAGAAACAATAACAATACAAGAAGGCAACCCTCCGAATGGGAGAAAATATTTGCCTACAAAACAATGGACAAAGGATTAACCTCTAAAATATACAAGCAGCTCATGCAGCTTAATACCAAAAAAGCAAATATCCCAATCCACAAATGGGTGGAAGACCTAAATAGACATTTCTCCAAAGAAGACATACAGAAGGCCAACAAACACATGAAAAGATGCTCAACATCACTCATCATCAGAGAAATGCAAGTCAAACCACAATGAGGGATCACCTCACACCAATCAGAATGGCCATCATCACAAAATCTGGAAACCACAAATGTTGGAGAGAATGTGGAGAAAAGGGAACTCTCCTGCACTGTTGGTGGGATTGTAAGTTGGTACAGCCACTATGGAAAACAGTTTGGAGGTTCCTTAAAAGACTCAGAATAGAACTACCATATGATCCAGTAATCCCACTCCTGAGCATATACCCAAAGAAAACCATAATCCGAAAAGAAACATGTACCATAGTGTTTATTGCAGCACTATTTACAATAGCCAGAACATTGAAGCAACCTAAATGCCCATCAACAAATGAATGGATAAAGAAGATGTGGCATATATATACAATGGAATATTACTCAGCTATAAAAAGGGATGAGATGGAGCTATATGTAATGAGGTGGATAGACCTACAGTCTGTCATACAGAGTGAAGTAAGTCAGAAAGAGAAAGACAAATATTGTATGCTAACTCATATATACGTAATCTAAAAATGGTACTGAGGTACTCAGTGACAAGACAATAACAAAGATGCAGATGCAGACAATGGGCTGGAGAACTCGAGGTTTGGGGGGTGGGGGGTGAAGGGGAAGCTGAGATGTAGCGAGAGAGTAGCATAGACATATATATATACTACCAACTGTAAAATATCCAGTGGGAATTTGCTGTATAACAAAGGGAGTTCAACTCGAGGATGGATGATGCCTTAGAGTACTGGGATGGGGCGTGTGGGGAGGAGTCGAGGGAGGGAGGGAATATGGGGATATGTGAAAAAAAACAGGTGATTGATCTTGGTGTACTCCCCAAAAAAATAAAAAAATTGAAAAATGACACATGCATCCCAATGATTATTGCAGCACTATGTACAATAGCCAGGTCATGGAAGCAACCTGCCTGTCCATCAACAGTAGAATGGATAAAGAAGATGTGGTACATATATACAATGGAATATTATTCAGCCATAAAAAGCAATGAAATTAGATCATTTGTAGAGACATGGTTGGACCTGGAGACTGCCATACAGTGAAGTAAACCAGAGAAAGAAAAACAAATATCATATATTAATGCATATATGTGGAATCTATAACAAATGGCACAGATCAACTGGTTTGCAAGGCAGAAATAGAGACACAGATGTAGGGAACAAACATATGGGCACCAAAGGGGGAAATTGGGAGGGGGGGATTGGGCTGGGATGAATTGGGAGATTTGGATTGCCACATATACATTAATATGTATAGAATAGATGACATAAGAAAAAATATCAAACTGTACACTTTAAAAATTTTTAAATTAAGAAGGCTTTGCCTAACCCAATGACACAAAAATTTATTTCCATATTTACTCTTAGTACTTTTACAGTTTTAGATTTTACATTTAGGTCTATAATCTACTTTGAGTTAAATTTTGTGTGTGTTCGAGAAAAGTTCAACTCTTTTTTTTTTTTTTTTTGCATACACATATTCAGTTTTGTCAGCATCATTTATTAAACAATCATTTTTGTCCACAGCTATTTGCCTAGGCATCCTTATTGCAAATGAATTGACCATAAATGTGAGGGTTTATTTTTGAACTTCCAAGTCTATTCCATTAATCTCTATGTCAATCGTTTTGCAAGGAATAGTCTTGATTGAGGTAGCTTTGATTAAAATTTCACGTTGGTAAGTTTTAAGTCCTCAAACTTTGTTCATTTTCAAGATGATCTGGCTTTTCTGAGTCACTTGATTTCTCATACAAATTTTAGCATGGGCTTGTCAATTTCTGTAAGGAAATTATCTGAGATATTGATAGAGATTGTGTGTGTGCTATTGAATTGTAATATTTGTAAATATTCCAAAATTCCTTTTGTTATCAGTATGCATTTTAGTTACATTATGGTCCGAAATCATACTGTATGTGAATTTAATATTTTTCAATGTATTGAGCCTTGTTTTATGGTTTATCATATGATAAATTCTGAAGAATGATCCATGTGCACTTAAGGAGGATGTATACTTTGCTGTATTTCAGTAGAGTGTTCTGTATATATATGTTCTATCTAATTGGATTTTAGTATTGCTAAAGTTTTCTATATTCTTGTTGATTTTCTTCCTAGTTGTTTTAACAATTATTGAAAATGGGACTTGGAAGCTTCTTTCTTATTATACTGCTTCCTTCTATGTTGAATTCTGTTAGTTTTTGCTCCAGGTGTTTTGTTGCTTCCTTATTTGGTACATATATGTTCATATATGTTTTAGTTGTTGTATATTTCAGGTAATTGACTATTTTATTATTATAAAATGTCTCTCTTTATATCTAGTTACATGTTTTGATTTAAAATATATTTTATTGGAGATTAGCTGCTCTTTTGTTTGCTGTTTACATATCTTTTTCCATTCTTTTACATTCATTATATTTGTATCTTTAAATCTAAAGTATATGTCCTGTAGACAGTATAAAATTGGATTTTGTTTTCTTTTATAAAATCTGCCAATCTCTACATTTCCATTAAATTTTTTAGTGAGTTCCCATTTTATTTCATTACTAATAAGGTTAGATTTTTTGTCTGTCATTTTGCTCTTTTTTTCTTTGTGTCTCATGTCTTTTTGTCCCTCCGTTTCTGTTTTTCTGCCTTCTTTTGCATTGTCAATATGTGTTAGCATATTTTAATTCTTTCAGTGATATTTCAATATACTTTCTGAGGGTTTTTTTTTTTTTTTTGTGGTGACTCTAGAGCTTAACTTATTACACATATTAACTTATCAGAATATACTAACTTACAAATTTCCATGTATACTAATTTATACTCATTTCTTAGATTTCAGTGAGATATGGGAATTTTACAGAAATAGCTCTATTGCATTTTCTTACTTTTTGTGCTACTATGTTATACATATTTTATTTATATATGTTATAAGCCCAAATTGTTTTTTATAACTACTTTATATAATTCTATGTCTTTTAAAGGAGGAGAGAAAAGAAAGTAATTTCCTTTTTTTTTTTCTGATGAGAAGTCAGCTCCTTATTTTATTGGTATTTCCTGGTATGTGATGTAATTTTTCTCATACTGCTTTTAATATTTTCTGTTTGCATTTCAAAATTTTACTATAAAGTGTGTGGTTGTGTTTCTTTTGTATTTATCCTACTTTAATTCATTAAACTTTCCAGATCCTTAGATTGTTTTTCATCAAATTTGGAAAGTTTTCAAACATTATTTTTTTTTTGATTTTTTTTCTACCTCTCTGATGATATTCTTTACTTGATGAAACATTAACATTGTATCTTCATTTTCACCTTTAATTATGATTTCCTATAGGTCTTTGAACAGATTTTAGTGGCTGCTTTGAGTTTTTTATCAGATATATCTGACATCTGGGCTCTTACAAAGGCAGTTTCCACTGCCTAGTTTTGTGTGTATGGGACATTCTTGTTTCTTTGTACATTTAATATATTTTATTGGAAATGTTGACATGTTAGATGATACATTGTAGCAACTTTGAGTACAGATTCTCCCATCTGAGTCTTGTTGTTGCTACTGTTTGCTTGTTTAAACATCTTTTGATTTGACTGGACTGTTTTAGTAAAATCTATTCTCCCCTCAGATGTGAAGATTTTAATATTGCTCATCAGAGGGGTCAGTCTTAAAAATATGCACATAGATCCTGAGATAATAGTGGTTAGCAAGGTTTTCCTTGTCTATCCCTTTCCCTGATCCCTCTGTTAAGCTGTCTTCCTCTTTTGGTAGTACATTCAGTTTTTAGTCTTCACTACTTGCTAACTGATTGCCCTATTGTTTTCAAAAGTTTCCTGGGGAGTAATTTGCTCACCAATCTGATCCAATTAAATTATATATCCTCTGCAAGGTACTTTTAATTCCATCCCTAGTCCTCTCTGGTAACTAATTGGCCCACACTTTAGGTTATTGTTTTCACAGTGCTACCAGACTCATTATTTTCTAACCACAAACATTTCTATTGTTTTCAATAGTAATTTTAAGGTTGGATTTCTCTGCACTCTGTTACACATAAAATCAGTTCCTTTTGGAAGAGCTTTGAAGCTCTGTTCTTATGCACTGCATCTCCCACTAGGCAAAATCTCTGAGCTATTGCTCCAACACTGTGGGAAAGTATAGTGACCCACTTTCCTCAGAATGAAACTTGATTTATGAGCAGGCACTCCAAAGGAGTGGTTGACTTTGGCCTCCTCAGTTTGCCTCTTCTGGTGACTGTGGCAAAGGTGATCTGGTTCTAGTATTCTATGCATGACTTTTTTGAGGTACAAACTTCACCCTATGGATGGGTGTAGGTGGATAAAGGTAACCACTGAAGTGCCTGGAATTCAGCCTCTGCAACATAGTACTACTTGAGATCAGAAAGAATTGCAGCCTATATTTCCTGTGTAAGTTCTGTAGCTCTTGACTAGGAGCCGAGGGAGAGATGGAGCTTTATTTTCCTAGCCACACTTATCCAGAGTAGAGCTTCCTTCAAGCTGAGCTTGTAGTAGGGCAGAGACAGGGTGGCTCAAGGCTCATTCACCACATACTCTTGCTTTACCTACAAAGACAGTAGATTTTCTTCAATAAATATTTCTTCATTCATTGTGTGCCTCTAGGACAATTTCCAGAGACCTTAAATTATTGCTTATTTTTTAATTTTAGCAGTTACATTTTTCTGGAAAGTGAGTCATCAAAGTTCCTCACACTGCCATTCCAGAAATACACTTTTCATGTTTTAACATTAATTAAGTGCAAACATTGATGTAGCTGAATGTAGAATAGAGAGAATATAAAATTAATAAAATTGCTATATTCAAGAGGCATTATATATATTCAAATTGAAGTGAGTTCTTATAAATTACATGGTTGACCTATCTTGTAATTTTGCCATCATTATGTTGTGGAAACTTTCTGAAGAACATAGCAAGTGATTTAAAAAAAAATTACACACATAATTGGATACATTATCAGTGCTTTTAATTATTTAGTCAAAGATGTGTTGTATGTTTTCTTTAGAGAAATAGAAAATAGAACTCATCATGGCTTCAGTAAAACACTTTATGAATATCTTATGAAAGTTAATATTTATATATATATATATATATTTTTAATACATCAGCCAAGTCAGGTCTGAGCCTCCAGGGTAGGAGCACTGAGCCAGCACATTGAACCACCAAAGAATTCTTGGCCTCAGGGAATATTAATTGGCAAGAGCTCTTCCTGTGGTCTCCATCTCCACACCAAGACCCAGGTATACCCAACTGCCTGCAGGCTCCAGTGCTGGATGCCTCATGCCAAAAAACCAGCAAGACAGGAACAGAGACCCCATCCTTCAGTAGATAAGATGCCTAAAGTTGAACTAAGCTCACAGACACCTCAAAACACACCAACTGACGTGGCCCTGACCATCGGAGGTATAAGACTCAGTTCCACCGACCAGAGTGCAGGTAACAGTTCTGCCACCAAGGACCCTGCAACCTGTGGAAAAGAGACCACAAACATAGTAAGTAAGACAAAAATGAGAAGACAGAAATATATGTTGCAGATGAAGAAGCATGGTAAAAACCCATGAGATGAAACAAATGAAGAGGAAATAGGCAATCTACCTGAAAAAGAATTCAGAGAAATGATAGTAAGGATGATTCAAGATCTCCAAAATAGAAAGGAGAAATAGATTGAGAAAATACAAGAAATGATTAACAAGTACCAAAAAAAAAAAAAAAAAAACTAAAGAACATACAAACACTGTTGAACAAAACAATAACTGGAATGAAAAATACACTAAAAGGAATAAACAGCATAATAACTGATGCAGAAGAATGGGTAACTGAGCTGGAAGATAGAATGGTGGAAATCACTGCTACAGGGCAGAAAAAAAAAGAATGAAAAGAAATGAGGACAGGCTCAGAGACCTCTGGGACAATATAAAATGCAACAACATTCAAATTCAAAGGGGTCCCAGAAGGAGAAGAGAAAGAAAAAGTGTCTGAGAAAATATTTGAGAAGGTTATAGTTGAAAACTTCCCTAACATGGGAAAGAGAATAGTCACCAATTCCAGGAAGTGCAGAGAGTCCCATATAGTATAAACCCTAGGAGAAACATACCAAGACATATCAATCAAACTGACAAAAATTAAATACAAAGAAAAATATTAAAAGCTGCTAGAGAAAACAAGGGAATCCCCATAGCATTATCAGTGGATTTTTCATCAGAAATACTGCAGGCCAAAATGAAGTGGCATGATATATGTGGTGAAAGGGAAAAAAATACAACCAAGACTTCTCTACCCAGCCAGGATCTCATTAAGATTTGATGAAGAGATCAAAAGCTTTATAGACAAGCAAAAGGTAAGATAATTCAGCACCACAAAACCAGCTTTACAACAAATGTTAAAGGAATTTCTCTAGGTGGGAAGTACAAGAGAAGAAGCAGACCTAAAAAACAAACTGAAAACAATTAAGAAAATGTTAATGGAAACATAAATACTGATAATTACCTTAAATGTGAATGGATTAAATGCTCCAACCAAAAGACACAGACTGGCTGAATGGATACAAAAAATAAGACCTGTATATATGCTGCTTACAAAAGACCCACTTCAGACTTAAGGACACACACAGACTGAAAGTGTGGAGATGGAAAAAGATATTCCATGCAAATGGAAATCAAAAGAAAGTTGGAGTAATGATACTCATACCAGAAAAAAAATAGACTTTAAAATAATGACTATTACAAGAGACAAAGATAGTGCATAAAGATCAAGGGTTCAATCCAAGTAGAAGATATAACAATTGTAAATATACATGCACCCAATATAGGAGCACCTCAATATATAAGGCAAATGCTAACAGCCATAGAATATGAAATTGACAGTAGCACAATAATAGTGGGGGACTTTAACACTCCACTCCCACCAGTAGACAGATAATCCAGACAGGAAATTAATAAGGAAACACAAGGCTTAAATGACACATTAGACCACATAGACTTAATTCATTATAGGGCATCCCACCAAAAAGCAGCAGAATATAATTTCTTCTCAAGTGCACACAGAACATTCTCCAGGATAGACCATATCTCAGGTCACAAATCAAGCCTTGGCAAACTTAAGAAAATTGAAATTGTATCAAACATGTTTTCTAACCACAATGCTATGAGATTATAAATCAATTACAGGAAAAGAAAATGTAAAAACACAAGCACATTTAGGCTAAAAAATATATCACTAAATATCCAATAGATAACTGAAGAAAACAAAGAGGAAATAAAAAATACCTAGAAAAAATGACTAAAATACAATGACAGAAACCTATAGGATGCAGCAAAAACATTTCTAAGAGGGAAGTTTATAGTAATACACTCCTACTTCAAGAAACAATAAAAATCTCAAATAAACCACCTAACCTTATACGTAAAGCAAATAGATATAGAACAATCAAAACCTTAAGTTAGTAGAGAGAAAGAAATCATAAACATAAGAGCAGAAATAAAAGGTATAGAAATGAAGATAGTAGCAAACATCAATGAAACTAAAAGCTAGCACTTTGAGAAGATAAACAAAATAAAGAAATCTTTAGACAGAGTCACAGAGAAAAAAAAACTTGGAGAGGACTAATCAATAAAATTAGAAATTAAAAAGGAGAAATTAAAATGGACACTGCAGAAAAGCAAAACATCATAAGGGACTGCTAAAATCAACTATATGCCAATAAAATGGAGAACCTGAAAGAAATGCACAAATGCTTACAAAGGTACGACCTTCCAAGACTCAAGCAGGAAGAAATAGAAAATATGAGCAGACCAATCATAAGTAATGATATTGAAACTGTGATTAAAATTTTTCCAACAAACAAAAGTCCATGACCAGATGGCTTCACAGGTGAATTCTATCAATTTAGAGAAGAGCTAACACCCATCCTTCTCAAACTCTCCCTAAAAATTGCACAGGAAGGAACACTCCCAAACTCATTCTATGAGGACACCATCACCGTGATATGAGAACCAAAAAAAGATACAACAACAACAAAAAAGAAAATTAGAGACCAATACCACTGATGAATTTAGATGCAAAAATCCTCAACAAAATACTAGCAAACAGAATCCAACAACATATTTAAAGGATAATACACCATGATCAAGAGGGATTTATCCCAGGGATGCAAAGATTATTCAATATATGTAAACCAATCGATGTGATAGCCCATATTAACAAATTGAAGAATAAAAACCAAATGATCATCAAAATAAAGGCAGAAAAAGCTTTTGACAAAATTCAAAACCCATTTATGATAAAAAATTCTCCAGAAGGTGGGCATAGAAGGAACCTAACTCAACATAATAAAGTCCATGTATGACAAACCCACAGCAAACATCATTCTCAATGGTGAAAAACTGAAAGTATTCCCTCTAAGATCAGGAACAAGAGAAGGATCTCCACTTTTGCCACTATTATTCAACATTGTTTTGAAAGTCTTATCCATGGCAATCAGAGAAGAAAAATAAATAAAAGGAATACAAATTGGGAAAGAAAAATTAAAACTGTCACTGTTTGCAGAAGACCTGATACTTTATATAGATAATCCCAAAGATGTCACCAGAAAACTACTAGAGCTAATCAATAAATTTGGTTATGTTGCAGGATACAAAATAATGCACAGGAAGCTCTTGCTTCACAAAGAGAAATGAAGGAAACAATCCCATTCACCATTGAAACAAAAATAATAAAATACCTAGGAATAAACTCACCTAAGGAGGTAAAAGACCTGTACTTAGAAAACTACAAGACACTGATGAAAGAAATCAATGATGACACAGAGAGATATACCATGTTCTTGGATTGGAAGACTCAGTATTGTGAAAATGACTACTACTCAAAGCAAACTACCGATTCAATGTAATCTCTATCAAATTACCAATGGCATTTTTCACAGGATTAGAACAAAAAATCTTAAAATTTCTGTGGAAACACAAAAGACCCTGAATAGCCAAAGCAATCTTGAGAAAAAAAAAAAAATGGAGCTGGATGAATCAGACTCCCTGACTTCAAACCACACTACAAAGCTACTGTAATCAAGAAAATATGGTACTGGCACAAAAACAGAAATATTGATCAATGGAGAAAAGGCAATCTCTTCAATGTGTTGCTGCAAAAACTGGACAGTTACATGTAAAAGGTTGAAATTAGAACACTTCCTAACACCATACACAAAAGTCAACTCAAAATGGATTAAAGACCTAAGTGTAAGGCCAGACACTGTAAAACTTTATAGGAAAACACAGGAAGAACACTCTTGGACATAAATCACAGCAAGATCTTTTTTGATCCACCTCCTAGAGTAATGGAAATAAAAGCATGAATAAATAGGACCTAATGAAACTTAAAATCTTTTGCACAGCAAAGGAAACTTTAAATAAGACAAAAAAGTAACTGTCAGAATGGGAGAAAATATTTGCAAACAAATCAACAGACAAAGGATTAATCTCCAAAATATATAAACAACTCATGCTGCTCAATATCAAAACAGAAAACAACCCAATCAAAAAACAGGCAGAAGACCTAAATAGGCAGTTCTCCAAAGAAGACATATGGATGGCCAACAAATATGTGAATAGATGCTCCAACACTGCTAATTATTACAGAAATTCAAAACAAATCTACAATGAGGTGTCACCTCATACCAGTTACAATCAGCTTCACCAGAAAATCTTCAAAGAGTAAATGCTAGAGAGGGTGTGGAGAAAAGGAAACTTTCTTGCTTTGTTGGTGGGAATGTAAATTGATGCAGTCACTATGGATAATAGTTTGAAGGTTCTTTAAAAAACTAAAAATAGAATTACATGTGACCCAGCAATCCCACTTCTGGGCATATACCCATAGAAAACCATAATCCTAAAAGACAGATGCACCCCAATATTCATTGCAGCACTGTTTACAATAACCAGGTCATGGAAGCAACCTAAATGTCCATCAACAGATTAATGAATAAAGAAAATGTAGTATACATATACAGTGGAATATTAGCCATAAAAAAGAAAAAAATTGGGCCATTTGTAGAAATATGTATGGACTTAGAGTCTTTCATACAGAGTGAAGTAAGTCAGAAAGACAAAAACAAATATAGTATATTAACACATATATGCAGAATCTGGAAAAATGGTACAGATCTACTGGTCTGCAAGGCAGAAATAGAAAAACAGATGTAGAGAACAAACATATGGACACCATGGGGGAAAAGTGAGGAGGTGGGTGGAATGAATTGGGAGATTTGGCTTGACTTATATTTGCTAATATGTATACAATAGATAACTAATAAAATTAAATTAAAAATTCAATAGAAAAATAAAAATAAATAAATCTTCCAACAAACAAAAGTCCAGGACCAGATGGCTTCCCATGCCAATTCTATCAAATATTTAAAAGAAGAGTTAACCCCTATACTTCTCAAACTCTTCCAAAACATTACAGAGGAAAGAACACTCCCAAGCACATTCTACAAGGCCACCATCACCCTGATACCAAAACAAGACAAAGATATCCCCCCCAAAAAAAAGAAAGAAAATTTCAGGCCAGTGTCATTAATGAACATAGATGCAATAATCCTCAACAAAATACTACATAGAGAATGCAACAACACATTAAAAAGATCATACAACATGGTCAAAGGGCTTTATCCAAGGGATGCAAGCATTCTTCAATATATGTAAATTAATCAATGTGTTATACCACATTAACAAACTAAAGAATAAAAACCATATGATCTTATCCATAGATGCAGAAAAAGCTTTTGACAAAATTCAACACATATTTATGAGAAAAACTCTCCAGAAAGTGGGCACAGAGGGAACCTATCTCAACATAATAAAGGCCATATATGACAGAGCCACAGCAAACATCATTCTCAATGGTGAAAAACTGAAAACATTCCCTCTAAGATCAGGAACAATACAAAGATGTCCACTCTGACCACTATTATTCAACATAGTTTTGGAAGTCCTAGCCACAGCAATCAGAGAAGAAAAAGAAATAAAAGGAATCCAAATTGGGAAAGTAGTAAAGCTGTCACTGTTTGCAGATGTCATGATACCATATATAGAAAAATAATAAAGATGCCACCAGAAAAATATTAGAGGTAATTAATGAATTTGGTAAAGTTGCAGGACACAAATGGAATGTACAAATATATCTTGCATTCCTATACACTAGCAACAAATGTTAAAAAGAGAAATTAAGGAAACATTCCCACTTACTGTTGCAACAAAAATAATAAAATACCTAGTAATAAACCTATCTAAGGAGGCATAAGATCTGTACTCAGAAAAGTATAAAATACTTATGAAAGAAATCAAAAATTACACAGAGGGAGAGATATACTATGTTCTTGGATTGGAAGAATCAATATTTTGAAAGTGACTATACTACCCAAAACAATCTACAGATTCAATGCAATCCCTATCAAATTACCAATGGCATTCTTCACAGAACTAGAAAAAAAATTACAATTTGTATGAAACAGAAAAGACCCCGAAGAGCTAAAGCAATCTTGAGAAATACAAATGGAGCTGGAGGAATCAGGCTCCCTGGCTTCAGATTACACTACAAAGTACAGTAATCAAGACAGTATGGTATTGGCACAAAAACAAAAATATAGACCAATGGAACACTCTAGAAAGACCAGAGTTAAATCCATGCACCTGTGGTCAAATAATCTATGACAAACGAGACAAGACTATACAATGGAGAAAAGACAGTCTCTTCAATAAGTGGTGCTGGGAAAACTGGACAGTTGCATGTAAAAGAATGAAGTTAGAACAAACCCTAACATATACACAAAAATAAACTCAAAATGGATTAAAGATGTAAATGTATGCCAGACACTATAAAACTCTCAGAAGAAAACATAGACAGAACACTCTTAGTCATTAATTGCAGCAAGAAATTTTTTGACCCCCGTTTTAGAGTAATGAAAATAAAAACAGAAATAAACAAATGGGATCTATTAAAAGGTTTTGCATAGCAAAGGAAATCATAAACAAAATGAAAAGACAACCCTCAGAAAGGGAGAAAATATTTGCAATCAATACAACTGACAAGAGATTATTGCAAACATACAAGCAACACACGCAGCTCAATATCAGAAAAACAAACAGTTGAATCAAAAAATATTCAGAAGACCTAAATAGACATTTCTCCAGAGAGGACATACAGATGGCCAACAAAAACATGAAAAGATGCTCAGCATCACTAATTATTAGAGAAATGTTAATCAAAACTACAATGAGGTATCACCTCACACTGGTCAGAATTACCATCATCAAAAAGTCTACAAACAATAAATGTTGGAGAAGGTGTGGAGAAAAGGGTACCCTCTTACACTTTTGGTGGTAATGTAAACTGATACAGTCACTATGGAGAACAATATGGAGGTTCCTTAAAATCTAAATGTAGAACTACCATATGACCCAGCAATCACACTCCTGGACATATACCCAGGGAACACCATAGTTCAAAAAGATACATGCACCCCACTGTTCATTTCAGCACTATTTACAATAGCCAGACAATGGAAAGCAACTTAAATGTCTACCAACTGAGGAATGGATAAAAATGTGTGGTACATATATACAATGGAATATTACTCAGCCATAACAACGAACAAAATTGTGCCAATTGCAGAGACATGGATACACCTAGAGACTGTCATACAGAGTGAAGTACGTCAGAAAGAGAAAAACAAATATCATACAATATCACTTATATGTGGAATCTAGAAAAATGCTACTGATGAACTTATTTGCAAAGGTGAAATAGAAACACAGATGTAGAGAACAAACGTATGGATACCAAGTGGGGAAGTGGGGTGTGATAAACTGGAATATAGGGATTGACATATATGCACTACTATGTATAAAATAGATCACTATTAATGGCCTATTGTATAGCACAGGGAAATTTACTCAGTGCTTTGTGGTGACCCAAATAGGAAGGATATCTAAAAGACAGGGTATGTATGTATGCATGTAACTGATTCAATTTTCTGTACAGCAAAAACTAACATAACATTGTAAAGCAACTATATTCCGTTAAAAATTAAAAAATAAATCAGCCAAAATGCACACATGCACACACACACAAGCACGCACACACACACACAAGCACATACTAACACAGATAAAGCCTGATAACATGAACCCTGCAAGACTCTTCAGAGGGAAACACTTTTAGAGCTGAAACTGTACATAAATTTTAAGTCTATAAGACTTAAATACATGAGAGATCCAAGTGACAATTGACCAAAGACTTGGATGCAAGAAAGCTGTTTTAGCTTTCTGGATTGATTCAAAGAAGCTGAGTTTGTTTAATTCCCCATCATGCAGCCATAATTTAAGTTAGTGAAATTATTAATTTTATTGACTTTTGTCTTTTTTCTTTCATTATTATCCTTCTTTGAGCATTATGGATTAGACTTTGAATTTGCTGTTTACTGCTTTATCTAACTAGCATATTCCATGTTCAAATGATTATACATATTATATACATATTATATATATAATAATATACATAATATATACATGTTTCTAATGAATAGTATTTTTGAAATTAAAACTGATTTGCTTTTTATTAAGTAAAAATTATTTTTCTCAATGAATCCCCTATCATTTGAATCAAAAATGTTCATTTAAAATAGAAAAAAAATATGTATTGTTCATCTTTGAATTCAAACTAGATTTTTAAAATTCATAATAGACAATAACGTCAAATACCATGCTTTTTAAGGAGCATTTATCTAAGTTCTGAAATCATTATTAGCACACCAGGAATCAAAACTGGCCTAATCAGATCATATATGTTTATAAACCAATTCATACCTTTAAGAAAAGAATATGAAAAATTGTAATAAAAAATAACTATTAAAAATGTGCAAAATGTTAACAAGAGCACTAAAATATGTCTTCCCTTAAGGAATGCAAATCACACCCACAGTGAGATACCACTTCACAACTATGATCAAAAAGATAAACAATAAATAGTATTGGTGAGGATATGCTAAACTGAAATCCTCTTACATTATACATTACTGGTGGCATTACAAAATGGTGCATCCAAATTGGAAAGCAGTTTGGCAGTTCCTCACATAGTTAAAAATAGAGTTACCACATGACAGTTCTTAGATATATACCCGAGAAAAATGAAGACATATGTTCACACAAAAACTTATAGATGAATGTTCATAGCAGCATTATTCATGGCAACAAAAAAATGGAAACAGCCCAGATGTCCAACAACTGATGGATGAATAAATACTATGTAATATTTTCATACAATGGAATGTAGTTCAACATTAAAAAGGAATCAAGTATTGTTACATGCCTTAACGTAGATGAACATTAAAAATGTTATGCTAAGTGAAAAAAGTCAAACACAAAAGACCACCTACTCTTTGTTTCTATTTATATGAAATGTCCAGAATATGTAAATACATGAGGACAAAAAGTAGATTAGTACTTGCCAAGGACTGTGGGAAGAAAAAAATGGAGAGTGACTGCTAATGGATGGGGAAGGGTGTGTGTTATTTTGAGAGTAATGAAAATATCCTAATATTAATTCGGTTTTGTCATTGTACAATTTTGTACATATACAAAAGATCACTGAATTGTAAAATTAAAAATGATGATATTATGGTGTGTAAATTATATTTCAATGAAGTTATTTTAAAAATAAATATATTGATATAAGCAAAGATACCACTAGACATAAAATGGGGGGAAAAGCATTCTGGGCACTGTGATGAGGTGAAAGGATATAAAGACATCATCATCATCATTATATAATTATATATAACATTGCAAAAGCACTTTTTATGTGTAAGGCACATTCTAAGGCCTTTTAATGTATTAACTTCTTTAATTCAATAACCCCAAGAGGTATGTGCTGTCATTGTTCTCATTTTACTAATGAGGAAACTGAAGCAAAGTGGCAAACTAACAATAAAATTTATGTTTATATATATGTATATTTGTTTATCTATTTATTTATTAGTTTTAGTGTCTCTTCCAATATAAATCACATTTTAGTGGACTTTCTAAGTAAACATTTTTTGTTTGAAAAATAAAATAATAAAATAAATTTCTAAAAAATGCTTACAATTTTAAAAGAACAATAAAAACATAAGAACAACAACAAAAATATCTACTATGAATTCCATTTTAATTATTATTTGTATGGCTTCCCTGGAAGCACAGTGGTTAAGAATCTGCCTGTCAATGCAGGGGACACGGGTTCAATCCCTAGTCTGGGAAGATCCCACATGTCACAGGGTAACTGAGCCCATGAGCCACAACTACTGAGCCTGTGCTCTAGAGTCTGCAAGCCACAACTAATGATCCTATGCTCTGCAACTACTGAAACCTATGCACCTAGAGCCCGTGCTCTGCAACAAGAGAAGCCACCTCAATGAGAAGCCCATGCAACATGATGAAGTGTGGCCCCTGCTCTGCAGCTACAGAAAGCCTGTGCACAGCAACAAAGATCCAACACAGCCAATAAAATAAATAAATAAGTAAATAATAAACAGATTTTTAAAAAATTAAAAATATATTATTTGTAGGAGTTTTCAGAGATTATTTCACATATTCTTATGAGCTGATCTCATAAGGCCATACTTCCACATATATTATTCTCTGCTGGACACTGCCAGCTAAAATCTGAAACAACTCACTGGAAAAATGGAATTATTAGGTATACTTTTTCTTAAGCTTAGTGCTACATCTGCAGTGGTATATCATTTCTTCCAACAACAATATTCTCTCTTTAGAGACACAATAACAAGTTGTGTTCCCCACAAAGTAGACACTGAGATAGTGTTAAGAGTGAAACATTTTCTTGGGGAATAAAATCTATGAAAGTAAAGTGAGGACACAGGATTATGCAGGTAAAGCCACAAAAAGGCAATCCAGTCTTGACAAAAATATCTTCCAGCCCAGCATGGAGCTCCACAGCAAAGATTCTCAATACACACAGTCTTCACCATTTAGACAGCAATGACTAGGCCTTTGTACCAGTCATTTCTTAGCAGAGCCTGAAGGAGTTAACAGCTAGTTCTGAGTTAATCACACTCTACACAACTGGGTGGTAAGTTGTGTCTTGAATGGAGATCTGTGCAGCCCATTTCCAAGTTTCCAGAGTCACTTCAGTCTCTGATCAAGCACCGCAGTCTCAGTTTTTTTCTATTCTCTCTCTTGCTCTTGCTCTTCCTCTTTCTTTCTCTTCTTCTTTTCCCTTCCCTTTCTCTCTCTCTTTCTCTCTCCTTTAACAATGCAGCTTATATCTGACTCAGAAACACTTTTACTCTTTAAACTTACTTGCTAGACAGAATTTCCTCCCCTCATTAACAAAGATACGCCTAGTTGACCACCCCACTCATTTGTCATTTGTCATATGGTACACAAATCCCTTTGTATCCCAGATTGTGTTTACACTAAAATTCTTGATACACTTAGATACTGTTAGCAAGATAGTCATCTTACATGAAGCTTGATTTATAAAGAATTATCAGAGCAACAATATAGATATTAAATGCCTGTGAGTCCTTTAAAAATGCATATAAACATCAGTGATAGAAAGAACACAATTTATACTAAAGTATAGAATTTTTTATATTCTAAAATCTATTTGGTTATCAATATGTCTTTAGGAATTATGTAAAAAATTATGTATTTTCTTTTCAATAACCTTGACTTGTGCAATAAATTTCCATTACAAATATCTATAATTAAAAGTCATATTATTGGTTCCTTATTTTTAATAACTAATCATTGATAGCTATATCTCTAGTTTTGTAGAGTCTGTATCTTTAAAAGTTTGATTTTACTTACCGTATTTAACTTCAGGTAGAATCTCTTTAAAAATCATCAGTGTCCTTTATATTGTACTGATAACTTTAGCACTTTTTGCAGCAAGCAAGCTCTGATGGCATATAACAAAATTATTCTCTAGTAAATGTGCCACATTAAATGATACAGCAATCTTGGATTCCGCTATCTTATCTTTGGGTATTCATTGAGACTAGAGTGGGAAGAAACATTAAAAATCAGTTGAGGGACTTCCTAGGTAGCCCAGTGGGTAAGTATCTGCCTGCCAATGCAGGGGACACAGGTTCAATCCCTGCCCCAGGAAGATACCACATGCCACGGAGCAACAAAGCCCATGTGCCACAACTATTGAGCCCATGTGCTGCAACTGCTGAAGCCCACACACCTAGAGCCCATGCTCTGCAACAAGAGAGGCCACTGCAATGAGAAGCCCACAAACCGCAATGAGTAGCCCCTGCTCGCCGCAACTACAGAAAGCCCGTGTGCAGCAACGAAGATCCAACACAGCCAATAAAATAAATAAACAAAACAAAACAAAGCAGAAACCATGAAAAAAAATCAGTTCATAAGTGTGCTAAAGGTAAATAATAAATCTAGAAATATTTATTCATGGAAACTTCCCGGACATTCAATAACTAGTCAACAACTAAATACCAATATCAAAAATGATTTTATATATGTACCTCTGTAGTCTTGAGGACTGAAAAAATGTTAGACAAACACACTAGCAAGCCATAACAGTTAAAACAGCATTACAATTAGCAAGTTGTTGTGAGTTTTAAAAAAGAAGAATATTCACTCTACTTCTCTATCATATAAATTTGTGTTAGAATGTTAGAAACTATAGAAAATACTAATGACATTATTTCGAAGTAAGGGAGGAACAAAGGAGCTGACACCAAGTTATATGATATAGCTATATGGAAAGCCACAATATGTATTCATGTAAATTAAACATGAAATATAAGTAGAAAAACAGCACAGATTTTTAGCACTGCACTAGCCTCTTGATATCATAAAAGTAAAAGCATTCACTGCTGCATGAGATATAAGCTTCATTTATTGAAATCATGCTGCTCTACCTTTATTTAAAATGTTATTGAAATCCATTTGAAATAACAGAGGGTATGCCTACTTATAAACTTTTATTAGTTACAATTCTCTTTCAAAATTTCAGAATATAGAATCAAACTCAAGATGAAATCTTGTTACCTTTAGCAGAGTGACAATTAAAATCAGTCAGCTTTTAAAAATCATTGTGGAACAAACATATGAATATGAAATGCTTGACCTCAATTTGTTCAATCAATTATTACTAACACTCCTGTATTGCTCATAATTCAACTTAAGAAAATCCAGCCTCACACAGATTCCTCCATAAGGCACATAATAACATTAAAGGAACAGAAAATTTTGTGTTAAGTATTCAAATATAATATAGTATGCTGGGCAGGTGAATGTCACATAGTGAAAATACAATGTAGTAGAAGCTCTCAAAGGAGATACATTTTGCTTTCAGAATTTGGGGAGTTGTTCATACTGATTTGGTCAGAAAATTACAATGGTATTTTTGGTATACTCCTCATTATTTCAATTTCTTAATTGAAAATATGAACACATATTCCACTAAAAATATTAAAAAACAAAAATATTCCAAACATCTAGTGATTGGTAGGAATTTTGGCTATAGTATTATGAAAAGTTTTGTTAATTCTCTCCCCAAAAATCAAGTATAAAATTGGAAAAGTTAAAAATCAGTTCATAAGTATGTGAATGGTAAATAATAAATCTAGAAATATTTATTCATGGAAACTTCCTGGACATTCAAATAAGAAAATTGGGAGTGGGCAAGACCTAAAGTCTTACCAGAGCAAAGCTGGCTGTGAAAGAAAGTAGCTTTGATGCTGGAGAGGACAAACTTGATTTTGAGTACAAAGTAAAAACTTATGTAAGTGTGATTGTCAATAAAATAGTAAACCTGGTAAGAAACAAATAGAGAAAACCAGTGGTTTGGCTACTCTGAGGTTTCATTCCCAATTGAGGGAAGAGCCTAGCAAGAAATTTAACTGGAAGTGAGAAATCCATGGAAATAGCTAAAACATTTATCACATAGCCCTACTTTACTAGGAAATTATGCTGCTGCAAAGGGTGACCTGAGAAAGCCCATCATAAAATGAAAGTTATGGTAGATTTGAGTACAATCTGAACCTTGAATGCTTTCCCCAACTAACAGAAGACTTATAGGTAGAGGGTAGAAGTTTATGGGCTTGAATAATTAACAAGACCCCTTAACAATTGTTATCTAAATGTTAACTAATATAGACACTGGAACAACTCTCAAGAAGTCAGGATTTAAATATATATGTGTGTCTGCGTGTGTGTTTGTATGTGTGTGTGTGTACATATACATATATATGTATATATATATGTATATATGTATATATATAAATACACACACAAATTCAATAGGAGAATTCAACAGAAGACTAGAAGAAAGGGTGTGGAAGAAAGGGTCAGTGAACTCAAGCACAGGGCGATAGAATTTATCCAATCAGAAGAGCAAAATAAAAGTTTGAAAGAGTGATGATAGCTCTAGGGGCTTAAGGGAAACCATCAAGCAGATCAATATATTTTATATAGGAGTCTCAGGAGGAGAATATATATAGAGATAGAAAGTTTATTCACAGAAATGATGCCTGAAAGTTTCTCTAAGTTAGAGAAAGAAACAGACATCCCGGTGCATGAAGTGCAGAGAATTCCAAATAAGATGAACACAAAGAGATCCATACTAAGACACAATGAAAATGAAAAAGTTAAAAAACACATAAAGAATTTAAAAGCAGCAAGAGAAAAACAAAATTTTATGTACAAGGGAACCCCCTCCTAAGACTTTATGCAAATTTTTCAGCAGAAACTAAGCAGGCAAGAAAGGAATGGCATATTCAAAGTGCTAAAAGAAGATAAATGCCAAAAAATCATACTCTACCCCACAAAACCATCCTGCAGCATTGAAGGAGAGATAAGAGTTTTCCAGAGAACCAAAAGCTGAAGAAATGCATTACCAATAGACCAACTTATGAGAAATATTAAAGGGAATTTTTCAAGCTGAAACAAAAATAAATTGTTTAGTAACAAGAAATAACATGAAAGTGTAGATCCCACTGATAGAGGTAAATACATAGTTAAATTCAGAATACTATAGTGGTGTAATGCTGGTGGAAAGATTACTTATAGATCTAATATGGAGGTTAAAGGACAAGTATTAAAAATAACCATAGAAGGAAGGACAGATGGTGGCAAAGTAGAAGGACATGGAGTGCATCTCTTTCCACAGATACATCAGGAATACATCAAAAGATGCAATAATTCCCACAGAAAACTGGCTGAACACTAGCAGAAGACCTTGGACACCAGAAAGGACTACAAAGATCCCAGCATAACTGGGTAGGATGGGAAACAATAAAAAAAAAAAAGAAAGAAAGGAGAAAGAGGAGGAGAAAAAAAAAGGGGGGGTCAGGTCCTGCACCTTGGGACATGGGGAGCTGAAACAGAGGCGAGATTTCCGAATTTGGGGAAACCCCCCTCATCTGATGGGGAAAAACCCTCTCTAATGGGGAATTTGATTGCGTCATAAGGGAGGCATTTAGTACTGTACAAAGAGGATGAAGCAGCCTGCCTGTGGCAGGTGGGAAAGAGTGAGAAACACACAGATAGTCTGTACCACAGCCCTGTATGCCCTGGACTGAGACATGGGTTCACAGAAGTACAGGGGGTCTGGAAGCTGGAACATGGGGACCAGGGAACTGGCCCAGGGTGAGAACCATTGTTGGCTGTGGGGAGACAGACTGAGGGGACAGGAAGGAAGAAACCTGCAACAGGGAATGCCTACCACATAAAACTGGGCTGCCCTGGAAACAGGGCACTACTGCTGAGTCACAAGCAAGGGGGAGGAGACAAAGTGGTAGCCTCTCTCTCAATGGTGCCTGTGACAAACAAAGTGAGGTCTGCTCTGGGACTGGCTATCTAGTGCCAGTCTACAAAAGATAGCAAAAGTCCCCTCAGGGGCTGGCCCTGGTGTGCCTGCTGCTGAGAACCAGAAGGAGTTGGCCAGGATGAGCCATATCTGGAAACATGAGCCCTCCAGCTACCCTGTGCAATAGGCACCGCCACAACAGCCAGGGCTCCCATGACCCAGGTAGGGCACTACTGCTGATTCACATAGGGTAAGGAACCACTATTGTACCCTCTCTCTCCCCACATACCAGTGCCTACAGACAAATAATAAAGGAAGCTCTGAAGGTTGCAGAGTAACATAAAAAGCCCTCAAGGGCTGGCCATCGTGCACCTTGTGCCAGACACCAGTAAAGAACCACACTAAGGACAGATTTCCTATACCAGTGGCTGCTGGCATCACTGTGCATTTGGCATCACCCCCAGGGCTCCCATGATCCAAGCAGGGCGCTACTGCTGAATCACATGCAGGGAGAGGAGCCACTATAAAAGGATCTCTCTGCCCACACACTGGTACCAGCAGATGAACAATAAAGGAATCCCTCACTGAGGCAGACCCAAGAGCTCCAAGGCAGCCTCAGGACCAGACTCCAATGGTTGGACTACACACAGAGGCAGGGACAAAACAAAAGCTGAATGCCAGGGACACTGGGACTTAGAAAGACGTTCTAAAATCTTTCCATCATATATACACACTACAGACTAAATCCCCATGGTCAGCTAGGTAGACCCTATGTCTTTGGAATATCTGAGTAGACAATGAATGTTCCCACAAATGAAGAGGTCTAGCTCTGGCAGCTGTAGACTGAGGGGGCAAGCACACACAGGAAATGGGCCAAATCAAAGCCTAAGTGGACCCCATAGTACCCAAAGCAGGTCCACAGCCCAACACAGAGGCAGAGGAAAGCCTCTTGGGGAGGCAAAGGTGGCCTGAGGCTCAAGGCATTTACAAGGACACTTACAGCTGAGACCCCAAGGAAACAGAATTACTATTATTAACTATATTGATTTGATCCATTCTGATTTTTTAATTACTATTTTAGTCATAAGGGATCTTCACATTTTATAACATATTTTTATTCTATTTTTTAATTTTATTGTTATTTTTTTCATTTTTATATATTTTTATTTCTAGCTAGCTTTTCTGAAGTGCTGAGTTTATCTCCCCTATCTTCTTTTCTTCTTTATCTTTAATATATGTTTATTTTTTTGTTTCCTTTTCTTTTCATATTTCCAGTTAGAAAATGCTTTTCTTTTCTTTTTCTTATACATTTATTTATTTATTTATTTATTTATTTATTTATTTATTTATTTTATTGGCTATGTTGGATCTTTTTTTACTGTGCGCGGGGTTTCTTTAGTTGTGGTGCATGGGCTTCTCATTGTCGTGGCTTCTCTTGTTGCGGAGCACGGGATCTAGGCAAGTGGGTTTCAGTAGTTGCAGGACATGGGCTCAATAGTTGTGGCACATGGGCTAAGTTGCTCCGCAGCATGTGGGATCTTCCTGGAACAGGGAACAAACCCATGTCCCCTTCATTGGCAGGAATATTCGTAATAACTCCGCCACCTAGGAAGCCCTACAATGCTTTTCTGTTGCTCTGTGTTCTATCCCTTTTTATTTTATTTTATTTTATCTTATTATACTTTTAATCATTATTATTGGTCTGCTCTGTTTCCTTGCTTTATTCTTCAGATGACACACTTCTTTGGTTTTTGTTTTTAGGCTTTGTCTTCATCTTAGTTCTAATTATAATTGTATGTTTTCATTTTAGGGATCTTCAGTCTATCTCATTGTTCTCTTATTCTTTATTATATTTGGTCCTTGTTTCCATTTGGTCCCTGTTATATTTTGTCCTTGTTTTCACAGTTCCTCTGGTTTTGTTTTGTTTTGTTCTGTTTTGCTTTACCATGCTTGTTGATTTGTTTTGTTTCAGTCTTTAGTTGGCAATCTTTAGTTGGCACTCTGCTTAGGTTTTGGCTTTTTTGGTTTTGAATTTTTGTTGGTTTTCTCTGTAATTGTCTGATTGCCTTCTAGGATTCTTCTGCGTGGTTTTTCTAGTGTTTAATGTTCTATTGGGTTCTGTTTTTGTTTTTCTTGTGCATCAATGTGTTTCCTTGATTCAGTATTTGTTTGTTTGATTTAAACTTTTACCATTAGTCTGGGACTTGGATAGTCTCCTTTTTACATAAATTTATTTATTTTATTTTATTTTTTTATTATTTTTGGTTGTGTTAGGTCTTCATTGCTGAGCCAGAGTTTCTATAGTTGTGGTGAGCAGGGGCTACTCTTTGCTGTAGTGCCTGGGCTTCTCATTGTGGTGGCTTCCCTGGTGGAGCACAGTTTCTAGGCACACAGGATTCAATAGTTGTGGCACTCAGGCAAAGGTAGTTGTGGATCACAGGCTGTAGAGCACAGGCTCAGCAGTTGTGGTGCACAGGCTTAGTGGCTCTGAGGCATGGGGATCTTCCCAGACCAGGGATGGAACCAATGTCGCCTGCAATGGCAGGTGGATTCTTAACCACTGTACCACCAGGGAAGCCCCTGGATAGTCTTTTTAATCCTTTTTATTACCAGGATGAGCAACCTGTGAAGCCTGGATTCCTTGATTAGAAGTCAAGTCTGAGGTTCTGGGGAGGGAGCACTGAGTCCATGATGCTAGACCACTAGAGAGTCCTCAGCCACATGTAAGATTAATCACAGAGAGCTCTCACAGAGGCCTCTATCATAGTCTAAGACCCAGCTTCACTGGACTGTCTGCAACTATGAGTGCTGGATACCTCACACCAAACTACAAACAAGAGAGGAACACAAACCCATGCATAAACACACAGACTATGTAAAGCCATACTAAGCTCATAGATACCCTAAAACACACCACTGACTCAGCCTGGCTCACCAAAGGAAAAAGACTCAGATCTATACACCAGAAAGCAGGCACCAGACCCTCCCCTTAGGAAGCCTACTCAAGATACTGCACCAACACCAGCACATGGGGCCAGAGAACCAAAACAAGAGGAATTACTACTACACAGCATAGGAAAAGAAGACATAAATTACTGTAAATTACACAAAATGAGAAAAAAAAAGAAACACCTTGCAGGCAAAGGAGCAAGATAAAAACCCACAAGATCAAATAAATGAAGAAGAAATAGGTAAAAATTCAGAGTAATGATAGTAAATATGATCCAAAATCTAGAAAACAGAGAAACTAAAAGAAACATTTAAGAAGGACCTAGAAGAACTAAAGAGCAAAGAAACAGTAATGAACAAAACAATAACTGAAATAAAAAACACTCTAGATTGTTCAAACAGCAGAATGACTGAATCAGAAGGATGAGTAAATGAGGTGGAAGAGAGAATGGTGGAAATAACTGCCAAAGAGCAGGAAAAAGAAAAAGATTAAAATATAATTGAAGACAGTCTCAGAGACCCTGCACCATCATTCAAATCATAGGTGTCCCAGAAGAAGAAATACAGAAAGGGTCTGAGAAAATACTTGAAGTGATTATAGTGGAAAACTTCCCCAACATGGGAAAGGAAATAGTCAAAAGCTCAAGAAGCACAGAGAGCCCATTACATAAGAAAATGAAGGAGAAACACACAAAGGAATATATTAATCAAACTAATGAAAATTAAACATGAAGAAAATATATTAAAAGCAGCAAGAGAAAAGCAACAAATAACATATAAGGAAAACCCATAAGGATAACAGCTGATCTTTCTGTAGAAACTCTGCAGGCCAGAAGGGAGTGGCAGGATATACTTAAAGCCTTGAAAGAGAAATATCTACAGCCAAGAATACTCTACCCAGCAAAAATCTCGTTCAGATTTGATGAAGAAATCAAAAGCTTTTCAGACAAGCTAAAGTTAAGAGTATTCAGTACCACCAAACAAGCCTTACAACAATTGCTAAAGAAACTTTACTAGGCAGGAAATACAAGAGAAGAAAACAACCTACAAAAGCAAACCCAAAACAATTAAGAAAGTGGTAATAGGAACATATATGTGAATAATTACTTTAAATGGAAACAGCTTAGATGCTCCATCCAAGAGACACAGACTGGCTGAATGGATACAAAAACAAGACCTTATATATGCTGTCTACAAGAAACCCACTTCAGTCCTAGGGACACATACAGACTGAAAATATGGGGATGGAAAAAGATATTCCATGCAAATGGAAGTAAAAAGAAAGCTGGAATAGCAACACTCTTATCAGAAAAAAATAATTTTAAAGTAAAGACTATTACAAGAGATAAAGAAGGATACCACATAATTATCAAGGAAACAATCCAAAGAGCAGATATAACAACTGTAAATATCTATGCATCCAACACAGGAGCGCCTCAATACATTAGGCAAATGATAACAGCCATAAAAGGGGAAATCAACATTAACACAATAATATTAGGAGACATTAACACCCCACTTACACCAATGGACAGATTATCCAAAGCAAAAATAAATAAATAAATAAAGACACACAAGCTTTAAATGGCACATTATACCATCTCAACTTAATTTATATTTATAAGACATTCCATCCCAAAACTACAGAATACAGTTCCTGCTGAAGTGCACACAGAACATTCTCCAGGATAGATCACATCTTCGGTCACAAATCAAGGATAAGTAAATTCAAGAAAATTGAAATCATATCAATCATCTTCTCTGACAACAATGCCATGAGACTAGATATCAATTACAGGGGAAAAAAAACATAAAAAATAGAAACACATGAAGGCTAAACGATACACAATTAAATAACCAACAAATCTCTGAAGAAATCAAAGAGGAAATAAAAAAAATCTAGAAAGAAATAACAATGAAAACACGATGACCTAAACCCTATGGGATGCAGCAAAAGCAGTTCTAAGAGGGAAGTTTAAAGCAATAAAATCCTACCTCAAAAACAAGAAAAATCTCCAACAAACCCTCAAACCTTACACCTAAAACAATTAGAGAAAGAAGGAGAAGAAGAAGAACAGCAAAAACAGCAACAACAAAAAACACTGAAATTCAGCAGAAGGAAAGAATTCACAAAGATCAGATTAGAAATAAATGAGAAGGAAATAAAGGCAAAAATAGCAAGATCAATGAAACTAAAAGCTGGTCCTTTGGGAAGATAAACAAAATTGATGAACCTTTAGCCAGATTCATCAAGGAAAAAAAGGAGAAGATGGAAATAAACAGATTTAGAAATGAAAAAGGAGAAGTAACAACTGACAGCACAGAAATACAAAAGATCATGAGATACAATTACAAGCAACTATATGCCAATAATTTAGATAACCTGGAAGAAATGAATAAGTTTATAGAAAAGTACAATCTTCCAAGACTGAAACAGGAAAAAAAAGAAAATATGAACAGAAAATTCACAAGCACGGAAATTGAGACTGTGTATAAAAATCTCCAAACAAAGAAAAGCCCAGGGCCAGATGGCTACACAGGTGAATTCTATTAAACATTTATAGAAGAGTTAACACCTATCCTTCTCAAACTCTTTCAAAACATAGCAGAAGGAGGAACATGCCCACACACATTCTATGAGGCCACCATCACCCTGATACCAAAACCAGAGAAAGATGTCACAAAAGAAGAACATTACAGGCCAATATCACTGATGAATACAGATACAAAAATCCTCAAGAAAATACTAGTAAACAGAATCCAACAGCACACTGAAGGGATCATACACCATGATCAAGTTGGATTTATCCCTGGAATGCAAGGATTCTTAAATATATTTAAATTGATCAATATGATGCAAGATATTAACAAGTTGAAGGATAAAAACCATATGATCAAAGACCTACATGTAAGGCCAGACACTATCAAACTCCTAGAGGAAAACATAGGCAGAACACTCTATGACATACATCAAAGCAAGATCCTTTTGGACCCACCTCCTAGAATCATGGAAATAAAATCAAGAGTAAACAAATGGGACCTCATGAAACTTAAAAGCTTTTGCACAGCGAAAGAAAGCATAAACAAGACTAAAAGGCAACCCTCAGAATGGGAAAAAAATAATTGCCTATGAAACAACAGACAAAGGATTAACCTCCAAAATATACAAGCAGCTCATGAAGCTTAATACCAAAAAAACAAATAACCCAATCCACAAATGGGCAGAAGACCTAAATAGACATTTCTCCAAAGAAGACATACAGATGGCCAACAAACACATGAAAAGATGCTCAACATCACTACTCATCAGAGAAATGCAAGTCAAAGCCACAATGAGGGATCACCTCACACTGATCAGAATGGCCATCATCACAAAATCTGGAAACAACAAATGTTGGAGAGGGTGTGGAGAAAAGGGAAGTCTCCTGCACTGTTGGTGGGACTGAAAGTTGGTCCAGCCACTATGGAAAACAATTTGGAGGTTCCTTAAAAAACTACAAATAGAACTACCATATGATCCAGTAATCCCACTCCTGGGCATATACCCAAAGAAAACCATAATCCCAAAAGAAACTTGTACCATAATGTTTATTGCAGCACTCTTTACAATAGCCAGGACATGGAAGCAACCTAAATGCCCATCAACAAATGAATGGATAAAGAAGATGTGGCATATATACACAATGGAATATTACTCAGCTATAAAAAGGGATGAGATGGAGCTATATGTAATGCGGTGGATAGAACTACAGTCTGTCATACAGAGTGAAGTAAGTCAGAAAGAGAAAGACAAATATTGTATGCTAACTCACATATACGGAATCTAAAAATGGTACTGATGAACTCAGTGACAAGAACAAGGATGCAGATACAGAGAATGGACAGGAGAACTCGAGGGTAGAGTGGGGGCAGGGGGTGAAGCGGAAGCTGAGACGAAGCGAGAGAGTAGCACAGACATATATACTACCAACTGTAAAATTGATAGTCAGTGGGAAGTTGTATAACAAAGGGAGTCCAATTCGAGGATGGAAGATGCCTTAGAGGACTGGGGTGGGGAGGGTGGGGGGGACTCGAGGGTGGGGGAGTCAAGGAAGGGAGGGAATACGGGGATATGTGTATAAAAACAGATGATTGAACTTGGTGTACCCCCCAAAAAAAATTAAAAAAAAGAAAAAACCTTATGATCATCTCAATACATGCAGAAAAAGCTTTTGACAATATTTGATACTCATTTATAATAAAAGCTCGCCAGAAAGTGGGCATAGAAGGAAATTACCTCAACATAATAAAATCCATATATGACAAACCAACAGCCAACATCATTCTAAATGGTGAAAAGTGGTAAGCATTCTGTCTAGCAAGAGGAACAAGACAATGGTGCCCATTCTCACCACTTTTATTCAACATAAATTTGGAAGTTTTACCCACATCAATCAGAGAAGAAAACAAACAAACAAACAAAAGGAATCCAAATTGGAAAAGAAGAAGTAAAATTGGCACTCTTTTCAGATGACATGATAGTATCCATAGAAACACCTAAAGATGCTACCAGAAAACTGCTAGCACTAATCAATGAATTTAGTTAAGTATCAGGATACACAATTAAGGCACACAAACCTCTGGCATTCCTATACACTAACAACGAAAGAGCAGAAAGAGAAATTAAGGAATCATTCCCATTTACCTTTGCAACAAAAAGAATAAAATACCTTGTAATAAACCTTTCTACAGAGGCAAAGACCCATATTCAAAAAACTATAAGACACTGATAAAAGAAATCAAAGACCTTACAAACAGATGGAGGGACATAGCATGTTCTTGGATTGGAAGAATCAACATTGTGAAAATGACTGTACTGCCCAAAGCAATTTACAGATTCAATGCAATCGCTAACAAATTACCAATGGCATTTGTCACAGAACTAGAACAAAAATTTTTACAATTTGTATGGAAACAAAGACCAAGAATAGCCAAAGCAATCTTGAGAAGGAAAAACAGAACTGGAGGAATCAGGCTCCCTGTTATCAAATCATACTCCAAGGCTACAATGATCAAGACAGTATGGCACTTGCACTAAAATAGAAATATAGATCAATGGAACAGAATGTAGAACCCAGAGGTAAACCCACACACATATGGGTATCCTGTATTTGACAAAGTAGGCAAGAATATAAATGGAGAAAAAGCCTCTTCAGTAAGTGGTGCTGTGAAAATTGGACAGCTACATGGAAAAGAATGAAATTAGAACACTTCCTAACACCATACACAAAACTAAATTCAAAATGGATTAATGAGTGAAATGTAAGGCCAGACACTATAAAACTCTTAGAGGAAAATATAAGCAGAACATTCTATGACATACATCAAAGCAAGATCCTTTTTGACCCACCTCCTAGAATAATGGAAATAAAATAAAAAATAAACAAATGGGACCTAATGAAACTTAAAAGCTTTTTTTGCACAGCAAAGAAACCATAAAGAAGTCAAGAAGACAACCCTCAGAATGGAAGAAAATATTTACCAATGAAGCAAATGACAAAAGATTAATTTCCAAAATATAGAAGCAGCTCATGCAGCTCAATATTAAAAACAAATATCCACATCCAAAAGTGGTCTTAGGTCCTAAATAGACATTTCTTCAAGGAAGACATGCTGATGGCTAACAAACACAATAAAAAATGCTCAGCATCACTAACCATTAGAGAATGCAAGTCAAAGCTGCAATGAGCTATCACCTCATACCAGTCAGAATGGCCACCATCAAAAAATCTAGAAACAATAAATGCTGGAAAGGTGTGGAGAAAAGAGACCCCTCCTGGTCTACTGATGGGAATGTAAGTTGGTACAGCCACTATGGAAAACAGTATGGCGATTCCTTAAAAATCTAAAAATAGAACTACCTTATGACCTAGCAATCCCATTACTGGGCATATACCCTGAGAAACCATAATTCAAAAAGAAACATGAACCACAAGGTTCCTGGCTACACCATTGACAATTGCCAGGACATGGAAGCAACCTAGATGCCCATCAACAGATGAATCAATAAAGAAGATGTGGCACATATATACAATGGAATGTCACTCAGCCATAAAATGGAATGAAATCGAGTTATCTGTAGCAAGGTGGTTGGACTTAGAGTCTGTCATACTCAGGGAAGTAAGCCAGAAAGGGAAAAACAAATGCCATATTCTAACTAATATATATATATATATATATATATACATATATATATGTATATATATATATGGAATCTAAGAAAATGGTGCTGATAATCCCAGTGATAGGGCAAGATAAAAGATGAAGATATACAGAGCAGACTTGAGGACATGAGGTGGGGTCGAAGGGGAAGCTGGGACGAAGTGAGAGAGTAGTATTGACATATATACACTACCAAATGTAAAAGAGATAGGTAGTGGGAAGCTGCTGCATAACACAGGGAAATCAACTCGATGATGGGTGATGACTAGAAGGGTGGGATAGGGAGTGTGGAAAGGAGTTGTGGGAGGGAAATGATGTGAGGATATATGTATAAATACAGCTGATTCACTTTGTTGTACAGCAGAAACTAACACAAGAGTCTAAAGCAATTATACTCCAATAAAGGGCTTAAAAATTAACCATAGATAAAATAATTTGTTAATGGATATTCAAGGTAAAAATATATAGATTGTAGCATCAAATACAAAGTACAGGGGGAGTAGAAAGACAGTGCTTTACTATGCATTTGAAGTTATGTTGTTATCAGATTAAAATAGATTGTTATAAATATATTTTATGTAAGCTTCATCATAAGCATAAAGCAAAAACCTATAACATATTCTCAACTGATAAAAGGAAAGGAATCTAAAAATGCCACTTCATAAAATTATATTACAGTAAAAGCAGAAAGGAAAAAGGGGATTATAAAACAAGCAGAAAACAATTTTTAAAATAGCAACAGTAAATGCTTAACTTTCAATGATTACTTTAAATGTAAATAGATTATATTCTCTAACCTAAAGACACAGAGTGACTGAATGGATAAAAGTGTAAGACTAGACTATATGCTGCAAAAAAACTTAATTCAGGTTTAGAGACAAACACTGACTGCAAGTGAAGGGATAAAAAAGATATTCCATGAAAATGGAGAGCAAAAGAATGCAGTGGTAACTATACTTATATCAGACAAAATAGACTTTCAAAGATTGTAGTAAGAGAAAAAAAGATCATTATATGATGACAGAGGGGTCAATTGAACAAGAGGATATAACATTTTTAAATATTCATGCACTTAACATGGGAGCACATAAATATATTTTTAAAAAGCCAACAGAATGAGAAGGTACCCTACAGAACAGCAGAAAGTAAGAAAGTATTTGAAAATTATATATATATATATATATATATATATGATGAGTTACTATCCAAGATATATAAAGATCTCACACAACTCAATAATTTACAAAAATCCAATTTAAAACTTGGCAGAGAAGCTGAATAGCCATTTTTCCAAAGAAAACATACAAGTGATCAACATTTTACATGAAATGATGTTTGGCATCATTAATTATAAGTGTAATGCAAATAAAAACCAAAATGGGATATCACCTTACATCTATTAGAATGAGCAACATCCAAAACACAAGAAATGAGTTTTGGTAAGGATGTGGAGTAAAGGGAACCCTTGTGAACTGTTTATGGAAATGTAATTGGTGGAGCCACTCCCAGATGATCCAGCAACTCCACTTCTGGATATACAGTTAACTTTTGAACAATATGGGCATAAACTGCCCTGATGTACTTATGTGTGGATATTTTTGAATAGTAAATACTACAGTACCACAGGGCCTATGATTGTTTAAACCCATGGAGGAAGAGGAACAGTGAATACAGAGGGCTGACTATAAATTATATGCAGATTAACCTCTGTGTTGTTCAAGGGTCAACTGCATATCTGAAGGAAATTAAGTCACTATCTCAAAGAAATATAGGCACCCCGTGTTTATTGCAGCATTACTTACAACAACCAAGACATGAAAGAGTAAACTAAGTGTCCATCAATCAATGAATGGGTAAAGAAAATGTGAGATATACACACACACACACACACACACACACAATAGAACATTATTTGCCACAAAAAGAATGAAATTCTGTCATTTGCAACAACATGGATCTTGAGGACACTATGCTACGTGAATATGTGGAATTTAAAAGAAAAAACTGAACTCGTGAAAATGGAGAACAGATTGGTGATTGACAGAAGCAAGGGATGGGGTTTAAGGGAAATGGGTGAGGGTGATCAAAGGGTACAAACTTCCAGTTAAAATATAAGTAAGTCCTGGAGATGTAATATGCAGCATGGTAACTATAATTAAAAATACAATATTTTATATTTGAAAGTTGTTAAGATACTAAAGCATAAAATTTCTCATTACAAGAAGAAAATTGTAACTATCTGTGGTGATGGCTATTAACTAAACTATTGTGATAATCATTTCTCAATATATGCATACATCAATTCATTTAGTTTTACAACTTAAATCCATACAACATTGTATTTCAATTGTATCTCAATAAAACTGGGGGGAAGTTAGTAGAGTATTTAAAAAAATAATGCTATATTCAGCAAAATTATTCTTCATAAAAGAAGGTGAAATATGGAATTTCAGGATAAACAAAAAATTAAACATTTCATTATTTACATAACTGCCTTCAAGAAGTAAGAAAATAAAGGACTTCCTAGGTGGCGCATTCATTAAGAATCCGCCTGCCAGTACATGGGACAAGAGTTCAACCTCTGCTTCAAGAAGATCCTACATGCTGCAGAGCAACTAAGCCCATGCACCACAACTATTGAGCCTGTGCTTTAGAGCCCATGAGCCACAACTATTGAGCCTATGTACCATAACTACTGAAGCCCATCTGCCTAGAGCCCTGTGCTTTCCACAAGAGGAGCCTGTGCACCACAATGAAGAGTAGCCTCCTAGCCGCAACTAGTCAAAGCCCATGTGCAGCAATGAACACCCAACACAGCCAACAAATAAATAAATAAATAAATAAATAAATAAATAAATACATATTTTCTGGATCTTCTGTCTTAGTAATCTATTATGTTCTAGGATATGTTTTTCAAAAAAGAAAAAGAATTAAGAAAATAAGACATTTAGGTGAAAGTAAATAACACTAATGGTAACCTGAATAGACAGGAAAAATTTAAGAGTAAATGACATTGTGTGAACATATTTTTCTTTTAATTTCTTTATAAACATAAAGTTCTGTAAAGCAATATTTGTAAAATTATATTGTCAGGTATATAACATACAAGATGTAATATATACAAAAAAATAGCAACAAGAAGAGATAAAATATACCTGTATAACAATACAATTCAATATATTACCAGAATTATTTCATTATTTACCTTAGTTAGACTGGGATAAATTTAGCTGTATATTTTTTTTAAGATTTATTTAGTTTTTTTTGGCTGCATTTGGGTCTTCATTGCTGCATGCAGACTTTCTTTAATTGTGGCGAGTGGGGGCTAATCTTCATTGTGGCTTGCTGGCTTCTCATTGTGGTGGATTTTTTTGTTGTGGAGCACAGGTTCTAGACATGCAGGCTTCAGTAGTTGTGGCACATGGGCTTACTTGCTACACAGCATGTGGGATCTTCCTGGACAGGGGATCGAACCTGCATCCCCTGCATTGGCAGGCAGATTCTTAACCACTGAACCACCAGGGAAGTTCCTAGATGTATACTTTAATATTTACAGGAAGCACTAAAAAAGGAACTCAAAACACAGTTAAAAGATCAGTGGAGGTACTTCTGGATTTCAATTTTTGTATATAAGAGGGTTGAAAATCATATCCCCCATCTAGAGAAGAAGAAAATTTGGAAAACAGCAAATGGAAACAGCATTCTTCTAAGATCCACCAGAAAACCAAAGTCACAGGAAAACCACTGTCTAAAAAATTGGAGATGTAGACCGGCAGACACAGAGACAACTTATTAGAGTAGAAACCTGCATGGGAACAAATAAGGTCAAAGAATATACTATGATTGATTAATTTCTGGAAACTAGTCTGGACAACTTTGAGAGATTAGAAACTATAGCAGAAGGGAGAAGTCTTACGGAACCTCCCACAATTTTGTGAGTTTTATGTCCAGAAGCCATACCAGGTTTTCACAGAGAAAATTGGAAGAAAATTCCCTCACACTTATGGTCAAGAGAGGGGGAATGTAGTTATTATGAAGTACCGCAAGAGCATACTGTTCTTAACAAGGCCTGACCTCAAATTAAACAAATTCTTTAAAACTGAACAGGTTAGAGTTTTACATGTGCTTAAGTGATCTGGGGGAACTGAGTGCCTAACTGTTTTAAAAACACTAGCTTTTGACATGGGGGAAGAGAAATACTCAACTGCAGCCCACTCTAACTTTCCACATAGAGGAAGAGAAAAATACAATTACAGCCTTCTCCAGTTTTCCAAACTCCACTATGGGGGAAGGTGGAAAATGAGAAACATTTGTGAATGTCACAGCCCTGGGATACAAGCTCCTTAAAACATCTAAGCCTAATCTTAAGACTATAGAATACTTCTCCCTCCTCACCTTACCAACACATCACTAAAAGCCTATTTACCACAGTTTATTTTACCCAGTACATCATGTCCAACTTTCAATAAAATTTTACAAGACATACTTAAAGATAAATAAAACATCTCGAAGAGACAGAGTGATGACCAGGAACAGACTAAGATATATCAGGGTTTTTGGTATTATCAGAACAAAAATTTAAAGTAACTATAGTTAATATACTAAGGGCTCTAGGTGAAAAGGTATACAACATACAAGAACAGTTAAATAATGTAAGCAATAAGATGTAAATACAAAGGGAGAATAAAAAGGAAATGCTGAAAATACAAAAAAAAACCACAATAAAGGAAATAAAGAATTCCTATGACAGACTCAATAGTAGACTGGACACAGCCAAGGAAATAACCAGTGAGCTTAATATATGTTAATAGATACTTCAAAAACTAAAATACAAAGAGGAAAAGTACTATCCCCCCAAAAAAAAGGAGGACAGAATATCCAAGAATTGTGTGACAACTGCAAAAGGTATAACATATACATAAAGGAAATACCAGAAGGGTAAGAAAGAAAAAATACAGAAGAAATACACACACACACACACACACACACACAAACTAAAAATGGATTAAAGACCTAAATGTAAGGCCAGACACTATAAAGCACTTAGAGGAAAACATAGGCAGAACACTATGGCATACATCAAAGCAAGATCCTTTTTGACCCACCTCCTAGAATCATGGAAATAAAATAAAAAATAAACAAATGGGACCTAATGAAACTTAAAAGCTTTTGCACAGCAAAAGAAACCATAAGAAAGACAAGAAGACAACCCTCAGATTGGGAGAAAACATTTGCCAATGAAGCAACTGACAAAGGATTAATCTCCAAAATATGCAAGCAGCTCATGCAGCTTAATGCCAAAAAAGCAAATAACCCAATCCACAAATGGGCGGATTACCTAAATACACATTTCTCCAAAAGAAGACATGGAGATGGCTAACAAACACATGAAAAGATGCTCCACATCACTAATCTTTAGAGAGATGCAAGTCAAAGCCACAATGAGGTATCACCTCACACCAGCCAGAATGGCCATTATTAAAAAATCTAGAAACAATGAATGCTGGAGAGGGTGTGGAGAAAATGGAACCCTCCTGCAATGT
The DNA here is from genome assembly GCF_030028045.1 of Hippopotamus amphibius kiboko. Classification (NCBI taxonomy): domain Eukaryota; kingdom Metazoa; phylum Chordata; class Mammalia; order Artiodactyla; family Hippopotamidae; genus Hippopotamus; species Hippopotamus amphibius. Next base: position 60,047,669 of record NC_080203.1, on the reverse strand, counting down.
TGGTGGGAATGTAAGTTGGTACAGCCACTATGGAAAACAGTTTGGAATTTCCTTAAAAAACTAAAAATGGAACTACCATATGACCAAGCAATCCCCTACCCAGAGAAAACCATAATCCAAAAAATACATGTACCATAATGTTCACTGCAGCACCACTTACAAATAACTAGGACATGGATGCAACCTAAATGCACATCAACAGATGAAAGGATCAAGAAGATGTGGTATATATATATATATATATATATATATATATATATATATATATACAATGGAATATTACTCAGGCACAAAAATGAATAGAATTGAGTTATTTGTAATGAGGTGGATAGACCTAGAGCCTGTCATACAGAGTGAAGTAAGCCAGAAAGAGAAATACAAATACCTTATGCTAACTCATGTATATGGATTCTAAAAAAATGGTACTGATGAACCCAGTGACAGGGCAAGAATAAAGATGCAGATGTAGAGAACGGACTTGAGGACACAGGGTGGGCAGGGGACACGAAGGGGAAACTGGGACAATGTGAGAAAGCAGCAGTGACATACATACACTACCAAGTGTAAAATAGATAGCTAGTGGGAAATTGCTGGATAACATAGGGAGAGAAACTCGATGATGGGTGATGAATTAGAGGGCCAGAAAAGGGAGGGTGGGAGTGTATCATGGGAGAGAGGGGATATGGGGATATATGTATAAATACAGCTGATTCACTTTGGTGTACCTCAAAAACTGGCACAAGAATGCAAAGCAATTATATTCTAATAAAGAGCTTTAAAAAAAAAAAAAGAAATCTTTGAGACAATGACAGAATTTTCTAAGATTATTGCAGACATTAAACCACGGGTAGAGAAATTCAGAAGGCTTATGAGAATATATGTAAAAGTATCTACACATAGGCATTATCATAATCAAACTACAGAAATTCAAAAACAAAGGAAAAACATAAAATCTTGAAAGATGCCAGAGATAAAAAATCACTTTACCTATAAAGAAGTATAAGAATTAAAAACGGATGATTGAACCAGGTGTACCCCCCCAAAAAATAAAAAAAAAAATAAAAAATAAAAAAAAAAATAAGTATAAGAATTATATCACAATTTTCTTTGGAAATTATGCAAAAAAGAGAATAGAGTTAATTTTTCAAAGTGTTAAAACAATTTTAAAAAAACCTAGAATTCTAAATCCATTAAAATTATCCTTAAAGGTGAAGCAGAAATACAGACTTTCTCAGACAAACAAAAAATGAGGACATTTGTCACCAGTACACTTTCTTTTCAATAAATGGTAAAGTTCTTTGGACAGAAAGACAATGATATAGGTTTAGAAACTCAAGTCTACCTAAAGAAAATAAGACCATTAAAGATGGAATGTGTGAGAGTAAAATAAAATCATATTTGTTTTATTCTTATTTATCTGGGACTTCCCTGGTGGCGCAGTGGTTAAGAATCTCCCTGCAAATGCAGGAGACATTGGTTTGATCCCTGGTCTCAGAGGATTCCATATGCTGTGGAGTAACTAACCCCATGTGCTACAGCTACAGAGCCTGCGCTCTAGAGCTCGCAAGTCACAGCTACTGAGCCTGTGTGCTGCAACCACTGAAGCCCACATGCCTAGAGCCTGTGCTCCACAACAAGAGAAGCCACAGTGATGAGAAGCCTGTACACCACAACAAAGAGTAGCCCCTGTTCTCCACAACTAGAGAAAAGCCTATGAACAGCAACAAACACCCAACACAGCTAAAAATTAATAATAAATAAAAGTTCTAAAGAAAAAGAAAAATATTTATATTCTTAATTGATCTAAAAGATAACATTTAGTTCAAAATAATAATAACAAAAATGTATCCAGTGATTATAGATTATGGATAATTAAGATAAAGGGCAACAATGATAAAAGGAATATGAGGGAGGAATTAGAAACACTTTGTTAAAAGGCATTTTTTTCACTACCTGTGAAATGGTATAAGGTTATTTGAAAGTGAACTTGGATTAATTGTAACTATATATTGAAAATTCTAGAAGAAATGCTAAAAAAGTTAAATATAATTGACATATATACTAAGAAAAAATAGAAAATGACATTGTGTAAAATATTAAATTAAGACCACAAAGGCAGAAAACCAGTGGAAGATAGAAGCAGAAAAAGGACAATGAATAGAAAACAGTGACATATATGATATATATTAATCCAGCTATGTCAATAATCATTTAAAACCTCAGTGGTCTAAATACACAAATTAAAAGACAGATTGTCAGAGTGGAGTGACAAAGAAGACCCAACAATTTTTTGTCTACAAGAAATCCACTTTAAATATAAATACACATTCACATTAAAAGTAAAGAGATGAAAAAATATGCTGTTACTGTTAATCAATAGAAAGCTGGAATAAGTTTATTAATTTCAGAAAAAGCTGACTTTATAGAAATAAAAACTATCAGGAATAAAGAGGGGCAATACATAATGATAAAAGAGTAAATTCTCCAAGAAGACATTACAGTCCTTAGTGTGTATGCTCCTAACAACTATGTGTCAAAATATGCAAAACAAAAATTAATAGAGGTGCAAGGAGAACCAGCTGAATCCACTATCAAAGTTGGAGACCTCTACATCCCTTATCAGGAATGGACAGATACAGCAGGCATAAGATCACTAAAGATATAGTTGAAAGGAATAGCATGATCAATCAAGTAGATCTAATTGACATGTATACAATACTTCATCCAACAAGGCAGAATACATATTCTTCTCAAGTTCACATAGAATATTCACCAAGATAGGCCAAAAATCACACCTATCAAATTGAAAAGTATAGGCATAATTGAAAGACTCAACTCTCTTCATTGGTCCAGTTACCATTAAAATCCTTGCTTGTAAAACATTATGAAAAAATAAAAAAACAAATAAAAACATTATGAAATATTTCTAGTCAGTGAGAGAAGGGCTCATCTTTCCTATTTGGCAGGGTCCCTTTTTCAATGTTTTCATCTGTCCAAGGTTCACCATCAGGAGGCCAATCCTGATCAGCCCTGCAGGACAATTTTGATTCAAGAACAGGTTCTCAAGTAATGACTAGTTGGCTGGCTTCACATTTAATCTCTATCACTGTGTTTTGTCTTCCTGGTCAGGACCTTATTTCCTCCTCCTGGAAATTTCAGTACTGGCTAGCCTATGAGTTGCTGAAAGCTTGGACTCTGTTTCTAGTCTTCCTACCTGTTGCTCGATATTCTGTCTGTGCTGCAGTGTTTCCAAACAATATCTGCTTCTCCTCATAAGCAGGGATCAGGTGAGATCCAAGTCCACTCTTCTGTTATATTTTTGCAATCAGGAGAAGTGAATCATGTCTTAAATCTAGGATCCATCATTTAAGAGGCAGGTATATAAAAGTATAATTAATTAATTAGTCCTATTCTCTAGAAGAAAATACTGAGATCTGACATACCTCAGAGGATTGCTCAAGGTCACATGCCCCCATTTTCTGGAAAGGAAACCAGGGCTTAGAAGATTGATTATTGTGTTTATTATTGTGTCTCTGCATGCCAAATTTTGTCTCTTTGCTATACAGCGAGGATCTCCCAGGTGGCTTATATGAGCTCAAATTTTAATCTTTAATCAGGATGACATAAAATAAGAAAGAATAAAAAAGACAATTCTTTCTCACAATTTGGCATGCATTCAGTCTGATGTGACAAGGCCAGGTCCATCTTTTCATGCTGCCAATTACTTAAAAGGCATTGATGCCATGGCATCATTAAAGTAATAAGATTGTAGAACACTGTTGATTAATTGGTAAGCATTGTTAAATGTGTTCAATGAAATAAAGCATTGGATTATCAATATTGATTTAAAAATACAGTAGAAGAATTAAAATAATTTACTAAAAATATTTGTCTGACACAAAATATGGAAGTAAATGAACAAAATAGATGGAATATTTAAAAAAAAAGCAAATCCATCACTGTAAATACAACTACATTAATTTTATTAATTACATTAAAACATTAAAAAAATCCCACTTAAAAGGTGAATATTGTTAGACTGAATGAAAAACAAACAAGATCCAACAATGTGTTTTTCACAAGAGACATTCCTTTGTTTCAAAGGCACATGTAGGTTGATAGCAAAAAGTTGACAAATATATACCATGCAAGCAGCAGCCATAATAAAAAAAAAAAAAAAAAAAAAAAAAAAAAAAAAAAAAAAAAAAAAAACTTCTGTAGCTGTACTAATATCAGACAAAATAGACTTTAAGACAAAAATTGTTTCTAGGGAAAAAGGATATTTCATATTGATAAAACAGTCACTTCATCAGGAAGGCATAGCAATTATAAAAATATGTACAACTAAAAACAAAGTCCCTTAACACATGAAACAGGAGAAATGAAAAGAAAAATTAAAAATTCAAGAAATATATTTGGAGATTTCAACACTTTGCTCTGTTATGGATAGAATAGCTAGATAGTACATCCGTGAGAATATAAAAGACTTGAACAATATTATCAAGATGCTTAACCTAACTGACATCTATAAAGTAATCCACTCTGGCAGAGGGACTCAACACATGGACTATAGGGCTTTTTAGCTGTATAATTGGAGAAGTATCTCCTTCCTTTAGGTAATCAAGATCAATGATATAAATAAGTCAATATGACATATAAAATACTTTATTATAGTACTATTGATCCAGAGCCTTTATAATGTGGTGGAACATTGACGTCTATACGTTGCTGAAGTGATATGAGCTGAGGATCCAAGTCTTACAGTTTCAGCTGTATAATGTGGAGGAACACTGGCATTATTCATCACTTAAGCATTCATGTTTGTGGGAAAATCAGCTTTTCCTCTGAAATCATGAGGGGGGCTCTTGTCCTAGCATTATATTTCTAGCTGTAAAATATGGCAAAAATTTGGGCTGGATCATTACCTCACCAACATACCAAAACTGATTGCCTTAACTATTTGCCTATATCTGGTTTCCATGAAATTTGCAGAAGTCCAGTCTGCAAGTACCCAGTATTATATAAGTCAATCCTTAAGTCTCACTTCTTCAAATGACATATGTAAAACGAGTGTTATAAAAATTGAAGTTTAGTGTCATAAAATACATTCTGCTGACTCAAATAAATGAGGTAATTAACACTAATGAAATAAATTACAGAGGAGAAAGTCCTTTATTTAGATGAGTAGATTGAAAAAATGTAGAAATGGAAGGAAGGAATCCCAGACAGTGTCTAGAATGTGCAAAGGAACAAAGACACACAATTTAATCACATGTCTGAGTGGAAATGTAAGTTTTTTTTAAGAACTTTTATTGAGTTAGTGTTAACAGACAATAAACTGCATATATTTAGAGTGTACAATTTGGTATCCCGATCTCCCAGTTCATTCCCCCCAACCCTCCCTGCTTTCCCCACTTGGTGTCCATATGTTTGTTCTCTACATTTATTCAATTTATTCATCTAAATAAAAGACTTTCTCCTCTGTGAAAAACAAAAGAAAAGAAATAAAGTACAAAATAATCTGACAAAGGCCTTAAATAATATTTAAAAAATCCTCAAAGAAATTAAAGGGAGAAAAAGAATAATGAAATAGAAACAGAACCAGGAAGTTAAGAATAAAAAAAAAATGAATTAAAACATTCTCTTACACCATACACAAAAATAAACTCAAAATATATTAAAGACCTAAATGTAAAACTGAATACTATAAAACTCTTAGAGGAAAACATAGGCACAACAGTCTTTGATAAAATTGTAGCAATATCTTTTTATCCTCACCTCCTAGAGTAACAAAAACAAAAACAAAAACAAAAATAAACAAAAGGGACTTAATTAACCTTAAAAGCTTTTGCACAGCAAAGGAAACCATAAACAAAATGAAAAGACAGCACACAGAATGGGAGAAAATATTTGCAAATGAAGTAACCAATAAGGGATTAATCTCTAAAATATACAAACAGCTCATGCAGCTCAATATCAAAGAAAACAAACAACCCAGTCAAAAAATGGGTGGAAGATTTAAATAGACATTACTCCAAAGAAGACATGCAGATGGACAAAAAGCATATGAAAAGATGCTCAATATCACTAATTATTAGAGAAATGCAAATTAAAACTGCAATGAGGTATCACCTCACACACTTCAGAATGGTCCTCATCAAAAGGTCTAAACAATAAATGCTGGAGATGGTGTGGAGAAAAAGGAATACTCCTATACTGTTGGTAAGAATGTAAATTGGTACAACCATTATGAAGAACAGTATGGAGGTTTCTTATAAAACTAAAAATAGAACTACCATGTGATTCAGCAGTCCCACTCCTGGACATATATCTGGAGAAAACCATAATTTGAAAAGACAGACACTCCCAATGTTCATTGTGGCACAATTACATGTAGCCAAGACATGGAAGCAACCTAAATGTCCATCAACAGAGGAATGAATAAAGAAGACGTATATGTATACAGTGGAATATTACTCAGCCACATAAAATCATGAAATAATGCCATATGCAGCAACATGGATGGACCTAGAGATTACCACATTAAGTGAAGTAAGTCAGACAGAGAAAGACAACCATTGTATGGTATCACTTATATGTAGAACATACACAGAAACAGACTCAAAAACTTTGAAAACAAACTTATAGTTACCAAAGAGGACAATTGGGGGAAGAGGAATAAATTAGAAGTTTGGGATTAATATATACACACTACTATATATCAAATAGATAATCAACAAGAAAGCATAAATTGCTACAGCCCATAAGTGATTAAAATTATGTTGGGCAGTTTTTAAATTTAAAAAGCTAGGCTTTTGATCCTTTGATTCATCATCATGGTCTCTTATAGGTTATGATGCATCCTTAAGAGCTACATTATGAATTTTGCAACATAACACAGGGTTTTAAATTACTTCAGTCTTTTTGTCATTTTAAATGAATTTGTACAACTTTTAGAATATAGTGTATGTTGTATTGAAATGGCACCTGGTATGTGTTTCTAAGAAGAAAAAATGCAGTCTAGGAACCTACATCAAATGATAAAAATCAGAATAGCTCAATGCTTTTGGATAACATGTATCAAGTTCTAATGTCAGAAAGAAACACAAAAATGCCCCCCTCTTTAACCTCATATTATCTTTCAAAAGTGTTTATCTCATGACAGAAAGTTAAATAAATTAACTTGTGACTATGATTCACTAAAAAAATAAAGAATAAAAATATAAGACCTGAAGAAAAAATTAAAAGTAAATAAATATGTAAACTCAAGCAATTGAAATACAAATAAATCTCAATGGACAGGTTAAATAATAAACTAGAAACACATGAGGACATAAATAGTGAAATAAAAACTATACTCATAAAGTCTTACAGAATGAAGTTCAAAGGTATAAATAGGATAATATGTAAATTAAAATTGAAACAGAAAAAGAGAATGGGAATATCTAGCATTCTTCTGATAGAAATATTTATAAAGTTATAGAACAGGAAAAATACTGGAGAGTTAAAATTGTGTGAGAGTTAATGACAATTTGTCATAAACAAATTTTTCATTATTTGCCAGGTAAATTGAAAAGACCCACACTGCAAATGTATAAAACAAACAAACAAATAAACAGGAACCTAAACAACCAAAACAAATCCCAGAACATCATAGATTATGGTACATCCTGAAAGTTATAAGAACAAAAAGTAAATTTATTCACAAAAGAATGACTATGAATAAATTCAATCATGATTCTTTGTCAACAATAACACTTATGCCAGGGCCTAGGGTATGTAGATGGTTGTGAATAGTTATCTATTTTTGCTTTCCCTGGAAAATTTTTAAAAGACAGAAGGAAAATGGAAAAAAAAAAAAAAAAAAGAAACAGGAAAGCTATCTTGGGTAAAATTAAGACAAGTACATTTCCCAGAGTTAAAGCTATATTTAAGTATCCCAGATATGCCTCAGATAACCAGGAGAGACCCAAGAGCAAGTGTAGACTAAAAATCACAGAGAGATAACATGAAGGTGAGAGGATCTTATGACTATTTATAAGAAGGTTACTATAAAATTATACTTTCTGTTGGTGAGAAACACATCCAGATTGCTAAAGCAATATTCCTGCTTGCTACAATAGGTGCAGAGATGAAGATGTAATGTCTCAATTATAGGTGACAGAGTCATCTCTGAATCTAGATTACTTCAGAGAAGCTGCAGTGGCATGGCTACATAAATATTCACATAGCAGCTTTGATTGCAGTAAACAGCTTATCTTTGTGGCAGAAAACATTAATAAAGTTTTGTATTGTGTAAACTAACATAGAACACTATTTCAACAGGTTCAGAAACACCTAATTCATTCAATAGTTATTAATAAAAATACAATAGTAGAGTATTAAAATCTTATAACAAATAGAGAAAATGAGCAGGATCAGAAAAAGGTTTTTATTAAGCCAAAAAAAAAAAAAGTGAGTATAAATTCTATCACAGATAAATGAAAAGTAACCTATAGCTCCCAGAGAAGAAGAACACAAAAATACATGCAGTGACTCAGGGAAGAGACAATTAGACACCAAAAGGAGATTAAACTTTAGCTGACAGAACCCAAACAAAAGTAGAAGAGAAAACAAAACAAAGACAGAATTCACACATATATATGAATAAAATTGAAAATACAAGTTAGAAGTGGTACTCCAGGAAAGAATCTTAGAAGACAGAATTGTGAAATATGAGCAAAATTAAATGAAAAGTAAAGAAAAAAGATAAGATTGATGAGAAAATGAAAGAAAAGAAAGGCATGATTCTTTTACTTGCATAATAATTTCTGCAGTGAGATAATAGAAAATATATATATTAGTCTCTGCACACAGTTCCTGGCAGAGAGCTCCTAAAACCCTTGTAATTTCCTAAGTGATAAGAACACTAGGAGCACATCGTGTTTTAGTATTTGGTCTTTGAGCCCATCCCTGACACAGGGCTCCTAACACTTCGTAAATTCCAAAGTGATAAGAGCACTGAAAGCAACTTTTGTTCTAATGAGGTGAGTCTGGGTGGGCTTGCAGATGGCTCCTGGATGGAAGCTGATCACCAGAAAGACCATGTCATTAATTAGAAACTTGAAATTTTCAGTCCCACCCCTTATTCTCCAGAGAGGAGCTTGAAATGAAGTTAATAATTGATCATGTCTATGTGAGGAATTTTCCATACAAATCCCAATAGCACAAAGGTTTGGAAAGCTTCCAGATTAGTGAACAAATACATACTGAGAGGGTGATGTACCCCTAACTGTACAGGGACAGAAGCTTCTGCACTCAGGACACTTCCAGACCTAGTCCTATGTAACTTTTTATTTTACTGTTCATCAGTATTTTTTATCATATACTTTAATAAACTAGTAAATGTAAATAAGTGTTTCCATCAGTTCTGGAACCCACTCTAGCAAATTAATCAAACCCAAGGAGGGGTTGTTGAAACCTCCAATCCAGAGCCAGTTGGTTAGAAGTACAGCTGATAATCCAAATTTGAGACTGGTATCTGAAGTGTGACAGGGAGGGGCAGTCTTATAGGACTGAGCCCTTAACGTGTGGAATCCCATGCTATTTCTAGTAGATAGTGTCAGGATTGAGATGGGTTGTAGGATGCCCAACTGGTGTCACAGAAAATTGTTTGGTGGAGAAAAACCTCCATACATTTTGTGATCAGAAGCATAAGAAACAAAGTATTGTGACTGTGGTAATAGTGTGAAAGTAAAGGAGACACAGAAGAAGGAAGATCTAGAGTTTTTTCCTGTATTCATTCCTCAAAAAGAAAATTGAGATAATGGGATAGGAAAAATGTTGAAATATAATTCCAGAGATCTATCCAGAAAAAAGAAGCATTGAATCCACATAAGACATTACACACAATGTGTCAGAACAAAATAACCCTGAACAGCCAATAATAGCATATGTCCTAAAAAAAAAAAAAAAAAAAAAAGACTGGAATTCACAATTAAAATCAAAAATCTTTTGGAAGCCATACAAACTATCATGTGACTTATAAAGGAGGAAAAATCTGGACAGCTTTAAGTTGGTCCATAGAAGCATTTAAACACCAAATAATAGAGCAACAAACCCTTAAAAACCTTCAAGGAGGAAGGTTTTCATAGTGTTGGTTACTATTTAAACCTGAATCTCTGCATAAACCCTCCAAAAGACCCATACAGTTTAATAGAGGGAGTAAGTAGAACCACATATTACCAAGTCCTTCAGAATAAATGGAATATCAAACTACATTCTACCCATTTTAGTTACAGAGCTCTTACCTGTGCAGGTAAATAGGGACACATAGAGCTTTAGAGTGATGGATCAGAGACAAAATTAACCTAGCAAGATCAGGCCCTAGTTTGTGTGCAAAAATACTGAAAAAAAATATGAGAACATATAGATCAGAGCATGGGAAAAAAACACACACACACAAAAAGACACCAAAAAAACAAACAAACAAACAAAACTAAAGGAAGTGATTTAAAGTACTCAGAAAGCAAGAAGGCAGTTACTAGAAAGCAGCACTTCTGTTAGAACAAAAGGTAATTCCTGTTTGAAATTTGGCAATTAAGGGAAGAACAATATTGTAAGGGTTCTACAAAAACAAAGGGTGTCAGAAAATCTGAAAAGACACTAAACTCTCCCCACCAAAAAAGAAAAAAAAAAAAAAAAGACCAATTTTAGCTAAATAAATTGTATATTTCTGTACCAATGTAAAAGATCACTCAAATGAAGAAGCATACTTAGCCACTCCAAATCAGCACTCTTATTGTCATACAACTGTTAGTGCTAATCCTGCTTTAAAAAAAGTCTATATCCTAAGAAAGCTTTTATAAGCAAAGAGAATATCAAAATTAAATGTTTCAGCTGATTAAAATCCACCTCCAAATAGAAAGTGAAGAAAAATATAATGTAATACAACAACACAAATGCCCATAAACAAATATTTGCAGATATAAATATTTTTGAATCAGAAATTCAAAATACTTTAAGGAAAAATGAAAGTAACCCAAGGATTTTATAACCTAAAAAAGAGCCCATAAAGCACTAAAGCTACAAACAATTTTGAACATGCAAGAACTAAGGGAATGTTCTTCTGAATCTTCTTAAGGAAATTTCAAAATGTTGAATTTCAGCCAATGACCAGGGAATTCCACCAAAAAAGACTGTCGGTATTCAGTGAATGTATTTATTTCACTACAGAATAAAAATTTAAGCAAGTTTAGTTGTTAGGGTGACAGAACATAATGAAATACAGTTGCATTAACAATATTAAAATATTATAACTTGTAAAAAGTGGAAGCTGATTAGGAAAGAAGGTAGAAAGTAGAGGATGTACACTGATTGTCTGGTATGTATTAGCTAAAAGTAATAGACTAGTATTTAAAGCTGACAAAACAAAATATATAAGTATAAATATATTGACAGTACTGGCATAAACAGTAAGAAAACATTATTAATTAAAACTAGGTTATGGGAGAGATAAAAAGAAGAGAGAAGAAAAATATATATGCTAAGATTTTTATCATTTATCAATAGGACAATAGTTTCCAAATTTTTGGTCTCAGGACACTTTCACATTATTAAAATTATGAAAATGCACACATAATTTATGTATGTAGGTTGTATCTATCAATAGCTATTATACTAAAACAAACCTGATAAATTATTATTATTAATTTGACCAAAATTACCATAAAATGTCCATTACATATTAACGCAAATAACATAAACTTCTGAAAAATATAATTTCCAAAACAGAAAGGCAATCAGTGAAGAGTGGTATTGTTCTACATTTTGCAAATCCCTAAATATCTGACAATAGAAGAGAGTTGAATTCTCATATCTGCTTCTGCATCCAGTCTGTTGCTCCATCACACAGTTTTGTAGGCTCTGGAAAACTCCACACAACATGCATGATAGAATAAGAGTAAAAAAGGTAAACAATATATTAGAGTTTTTATAAACATAGTTTTCTTTTTAATTTTATTGGAGTATAGTTGCTTTACAATGTTGTGTTAGTTTCTACTGTACAGCAAAGTGGGTCAGCTATATGTATACATATAACCCCTCTTTTTTTGATTTCCCATTTAGGTCACTGCAGAGCATTGAGTAGAGTTCCCTGTGCTATAAGGAGGTTCTCATTAGTTATCTATTTTATACATAGTATCAATAGTGTATATATGTCAATCCCCATCTCCCAATTAATCCTACCCCTCTTCCCCCTTGGTATTCATACATTTGTTCTCTATGTCTGTGCCTCTATTTCTGCTTTGCAAATAAGAGTAACTATATCTTGTTTTTAGATTCCACATATGCATTTATATACAATATTTGTTGTTCTCTTTCTGACTTACTTCACTCTGTATGATAGTCTCTAGGTCCATCCATGTCTTTACAAATGACACAATTTTGCTCCATTTTATGGTTGAGTAATATTCCATTGTATATATGTACCACATCTTCTTTATCCATTCCTCTGTTGATTGGATATTTAGGTTGCTTCCATGGCCTGGCTATTGTGAACAGTGCTGCAGTGAACACTGGGGTGCATGTGTCTTTTTGAATTATGGTTTTCTCTGGGTATATGTCCAGTAGTGGGATTGCTGGGTCATATGGTAATTCTATTTTTAGTTTTGCAAGGAACCTCCATACTGTTCTCCATAGTGGTTGTATCAATTTACATTCCCGCCAACAGTGCAAGAGGGTTCCCTTTTCTCCACATCCTCTCCAGCATTTACTGTTTGTAGATTTTTTGATAATGACCATTCTGACTAGTGTGAGGTGATACCTCATTGTAGTTTTGATTTGCATTTCTCTAATAATTAGTGATGTTGAGCATCTTTTCAGGTGTCTGCTGTCTTCTTTGGAGAAATGTCTATTTAGATCTTATGGCCTTTTTAAGATTGGGTTGTTTCTTTTTTGAATATTAAGCTGTATGAAATGTTTGTATATTTTTGAAATTAATCCCTTGCAGGTGGCATCATTTGCAAATATTTTCTCTCAGTCTGTAAGTTTTTTCATTTTGTTTATGGTTTCCTTTGCTGTGCAAAAGCTTTTAAGTTTAATTAGGTCCTATTTGTTTATTTTTGTTTTTATTTTCATTACTCTAGGAGATGAATCCAAAAAGATATTGCTGGGATTTATGTCCAAGAGTGTTCTACTATGTTTTCCTCTAACAGTTTTATAGTATCCCATCCTACATTTATGTCTTTAACCCATTTTGAGTTTATTTTTGTGTATGGTATAAAAGAATATTTTAAATTCATTATTTTATATGCAGTTGTCCAATTTTCCCAGCTCCACTTATTGAAGAGGCTGTCTTTTGTCCATTGTATAGTCTTGCCTCTTTCATCATAGATTAAGTGACCATAGGTGAGGGTGTGTGGGTTTATTTCTGGGCTTTCTATTCTGTTCCATTGATCTACATTTCTGTTTTTGTGCCAGTACCATACTGTCTTCATTAGTGTAGGTTTTGTTTTGTTTTGTTTTTAGAAAAGAGAGAATTGGTCACTGTACTTAGCACCAGCTGTACAACAGAAGTAGCTCCTGGCACCACCTTCAAGAAAGAAACAAAAATACAGTTTAAATATTATAACTTTAAAATGTCAGTGTTCTTTCCTAAGGCACAGTTAAGAGGCTCTAGAAAAAATCTAGTAATGCTGAGGGATATGCCTTGGAAACAATGTGCCTGTCTCTCTGTGGAGTAGTGACAGTTGGGGAGGTGTCACTCTGAGTCAGCCATCTGTCCAATGGCACAGTGGACTTTCTTTGCACTTTCTTCAAATTCTTCCTGCCTATTGTTGGTTTCCTTTGCAATTTTGTTCTTGGCTCTTTCTTAATCCAGTTTTAAGAATTTGCTGATGGTTAATTCTTCAAACTGCTTCTTGACAGAAAAGAAAGCACAACCAGATGAATGCTTTTTATGTTCTTCTATAATGCTGTCATCTGGCTCCCAGCTTCCAAATCCTTGAAACAGAAGAAACACTGAGCCAAGATGGACTGCTACTCAGAGGGACAATGGATGAAGCCTGCTGTGGCCATCTGCAAGGGGAGAGCTGGGTTCAGGCCCCAAAGTGGAGGGCCCCCCACCCCAGGGGGGTAAACCCACAGAGGGGTGGGAGGCCCTGTGAGGAGTCATTTCAGGGCCAGGGGTGGGGCTTAACGTAGCTTTGTAGTATAGTCTGGAGTCAGGGAGCCTGATTACTCCAGCTCTGTTTTTCTTTCTCAAGATTGCTTTGGCTATTTGGGGTCTTCTGTGTTTCCATACAAACTGTAAAAAATTTTGTCCTAGTTCTGTGAAAAATGCCATTGGTAATTTGATAGGGATTGCATTGAATCTGTGGATTGCTTTGGGTAGTATACTCATTTTCACAGTATTGATTCTTCCAATCTAATAACGTGATCTATCTCTCCATCTCTTTGTATTGTCTTTGATTTCTTTCATTAGTGTCTTATAGTTTTCTGCATACAGGTCTTTTGCCTCCTTAAGTAGTTTTATTCCTAGGTATTTTATTCTTTTTGTGCAATGGTGAATTGGATTGTTACCTTAATTTCTCTTTCTGATCCATCTTTTTTAGTGTATAGGAATGCAAGGGATTCCTGTGTACTAATTTTGTAACCTGTGACTTTACTAAATTCATTGATCAACTCTCTTAGTTTTCTGGTGACATCTTTAGGATTTTCTATGTATAGTATCATGTCATCTGCAAACAGTGGCAGTTTTACTTATTTTCCAATTTGGATTCCTTTAATTTCTTTTTCTTCTCTGATTGCCATGACTAGGACTTCCAAATAGTTTTGACACAACAAACTCTCCAAATGTGTCTTGGGAGCATAAAGAGTGTCAAGAACAGGTTTTTAAAGTTGAATACAGTTGATTTACAATATTATATTATTTTCAATTGTACAGCATAGAGGTTCAGTATTTTTACAGAATATGATCCATTAAAGTTACTATGAAATAATATCTATAATTCTCTGTGCTATACAGTATAACTTATTTGCTTATCTATTTTACACATAGTAGTTTGTATCTCTTAATCCCATGCACCTAACTTTCCCCTCCCCCCTTTGCTCTCCCCTCTGGTAACCACTAATGTGTTTTCTATATCTGTGAGTCTGTTTCTGCTTTTCTGGATAGATTCTTTTGTAATTTTTTTTTAAGATTCCATATATAAGTGATATTATACAGTATTTGTCCTTCTCTGTCTGACTTCTTCAAGTATAATATTCTCTAGGTTCATCCATGTTTCTGCAAATGGAAGAATTTCATCATCATCAGGACTTCATCAGGAATCCCAAGAACATAGTTTGAGAATGCAAATATAGGAAATAAACAGTATTTGTAAAAAATAAATAGAGGGATAATAATATTATATAAAGTTATCACTATTAAGGTAATTACAAAAATTACACAAAAATATTTCTGAGTATAAGTAAAAATAAAGAAACAAAAGATAAACAGATCAGAGAGTGTAAAACTGAAAAAAATAATATCAGTTATAAACTGAAACACAAAGTAAGATAATATCTAACATTTGTCATATTTGTTGTTAAATTAATTAAACTAGGTGGTTATTAAAGTGTGGTGGATCTAATGCCATGGCTACTTGTATAAGCAAACCAAAATCTAAGCCTGTAAATGCCTCAAGTTTATCATATCAAAACCTGAGGACAACAAATCACAAACAACTAGGCTTTAAGCTATAACCAATCAATACTTTTTTTTTACTTTGCTTTCACCTTTTCTATATAAAAGTCTGTCCCCGTCTCCTGTTGATGGAGTTCTCCTAACTACTTCTGGTTTTGTGCTGCTTGAGTACAATTGATTTTTGTTCAAATAACACTTAATTTTTTAAATACATATGTTTATTTTTAACAATGTCAAAATAGATGAAACATTCATCAACTGTAAGACAAAAATAAAAATGGAACACAATTCAAAGGTCAACTTTATAATATACACAGGGCACTTTTGAAGCAACTTGATGTAGAACAACTGAAAATAGAAATGATAGAAGTATGAGAAAAGTTGTCCTAGTCAAATGCAAACAAAAATAAATGTGGGATCACACACTAGTGGAAGATAAGATATAATTAATCCCAAAATCAGTAAACAATAATCTGAAGTATGATTATTAATGCTTAAAAATGTAATTCAAAATGAAGATAAAACATTATGAATAGCTATCCTTCAAAGAACATAGTATCAAAATCCATAAAGCAAATCCTATAGCATATGCAAGTAGAAATAGAGATAAACACACAAATATTAATATACTTCTAACTCTCTGAGTCTCACAGATCAAATATGAAAAGTAAAGTATATTTACAGGGAATTGTGATAATATAACTGCAAATTTATGCTAGGTAATATATTTCTAGCTCTGTATTTTGAAAATAGACAATAAGTATTCTTATCACGTGCCCTTGGAACTTTCATATTGATCAAATTTTTGAAAAAAAATTAAATAACACTTTCTGAAATTGAATAATAATTGTCTCTTAATGGCCTTTTACATTAAAGTGTAAATAAGGCAGAAACTGCATATATCTCACAAATAATGAGTATGAGAAACTATAAAAGAGCTAGACAGTGTTAAGAGGAAAGTTCTTAACATTAAATAAATATATTCATTCACAATAAAATCAAAAGCATAAATTACACAATATTAGAAGTTTGAAATGGAATAAAACATATTGAAGGCAAGAAAGCTATGAAATTATTACATATAAGTAGTGTAAATAAATTGGAAAGAAAATTGTGTATCTAGTAAGTAAATACAAAATGCTTTCTGTGAAAAATCCAATAATTTAGATAACATTAAAAGAGAAAGCATGAATATAGCAAACATGAAGTGATGAGAGGGAAATAACCACAGCAATACAGAAACCAAATACAAACACAAAAATAACTTACATGAGTTTACTTCCTTTAGGAGAACATATTTGCTCATTCTTTCTCCAGAAGTGATGAAACACCTAAAGAGATTAATTGCCACAGAAAAAGAAGACTGAAATTTTGATCCTTTGCCAAAACAAACCAACAGGCTCAAATTATATCATAGAGAATTTATACCAAAGCTTTAAGCAGCTGTTTATCTCAGTGCTATTTATGATATTCCAAAGCTAAATATAGAAAAATTGCTTTTGGTTCTTTTTTTGAAGCAAGCTTCTCATTGCTAGCAAAAGATCACCAAGACTGAACAAAAATTGAAAATTATAGACAAATATTCCTCATGAATATTAACACAAAACTCAGTAAAACTATGGCTATAAAACAATATATTAAAATTTACACATTTCCAATAATGTTTATTCCAGAAATGCAATAATGAACAATAATGAAAACTGCAATAATGAACATTAGAAAATACATTAATATTATTTTTATGTATATAATAAAATTATATTTTTATTTCTGCAGTGAGGCCTTTGCAAAGCATTCTTATTTTAATTATGCTCTACATAAAACAGGAGAAATGAACACTTTATTAACACAAAAATATTCAAAATTAAGTTAAAGTGTGCCCATCATTACCTGAATTATTTATCATTTTCTTTAATTATTAGAAATAATTATATATTATTGAGAACTCAATTATACATTAAAATAACAGAATTGCAAAGGAGAACAGATCCACTGCTATTTGCAGATAACATGATTTTATAACTGGTACACACAGAAGAAATTAACAGATCGACTACTAGAACCAATGTAAGAGTTTAGCAGGGTAATGGAGTATAAAATTAACATGTAGAAGTCAATAGCTTTTATATATAACACTAGCATTCATTTAGAAAATATAATATAATAAAAGACTTTATCTGTGATAGCAATAAAGATAAAATACCTAGGAAAAAATAAGAATAAGAATAAGTGTGCAAAACTATATGAAAAATATTTTAAATAATTGGATTTTAAAGATTCAACACACAAAGATATAAAATATGTAAAGATTAATAAATTTTATGCAGTATAAATAAATATAACAACATGGTTTTGATATTATATTTGGAGATCTAGACCTAGAAATATTAAAATCTGTGGAAAAATTAATGAGACTCACCAAGTCTCATAACAGGTGGGACTAATTCTAATCAAAATTAAATTAAAGCTTTAATGATTAAAACATGCAACAGTGGGAAATCAGTAGAAAAACACAATAGTTTGAAATATAATTTCAGAAATTGTTCAGAAATTGACCCGAATATATATGGAAATTGAATATGACAGTTTCTTTATGACTGCTATGATAGAATTCATTAATTCTCTCAATCCTTCAGATAGCCATGCAGGGGCTGAATTCATTGATGCCTCTAGGACAATTGTTGTAGATAGTGCACAATCTCTTCCTGCAATCCTTAGAAGTATACTCAGGTGGATTGTGTCTTAATTAAATGTTTCACAGTTTGGTTTCTTACAGTAAGTTAAGCAAGAAAAATAACATATAGATCTAACCTTTTTTTTATCATGATAGTCCTAGCACAATAAAAGATGTCTTCCACTGCCATATTGACATTGGTTTTAGAAAACTTCTTTTAAAGTTCAGCACTTTAGAAAAGGTCTAGGCAGCTATTTGAAGAGTCTGCATTCTAGGTGAACAAGGAGCTGGGCATCTGGACATGTGTGTTTAAGAGAGAACCGAACAATTATGCAAAGCAGATTGTGATGAAAAGCCAGTCAGAAACTCATTAAATGAAGCACTGAAGAAATGCTCCTGTGACTTCCCTGGTGGTCCAGTGGTAAAGAATCCACCTTCCAAAGTCGGGGAGATGGGTTCCATCCGTGGTCAGGGAACTAAGATCCCACATGCTGCAGGGCAACTAAGCCCCAGTGCCACAACTACTGAACTTGTATGCCTCAGCTAGAAAGCCTACCTGCTGCAAAGTACAGAGCCTACATGCTCTGGAACGTGCACACCCAACTACAGAGCCCACATACCCTGGAGCCTGTGTGCCACAACTAGAGAAGAGAAAACCTGCATGCTACAACTAGAGAGAAGCCCATGCACCGCAATGAAGAGCCCGCACACCATAATTAAGACTCAAAGCAGCAAATAAATAAATAAATAAATAAATAAATAAATAAATAAATAATAAATAAAATAATCTTTAAAAGAAATGCTCAATATTTTTGTTTTGACATTCATTGCTTCCTTGTGTAGACATACAAACTAGCTGTAGAATATTTGCTAAAAAGTATATATAATAACAACAACAACAACAACAAGGAGCTGATTAAAGTAAATACCAACCACTTTTCTTAGATCCACTAAAGAGATGCTGTCATACAGCAAATTGATGCCACACATATTGGAGAGACAGATAGGCAGATATAGAGAATCACATCTTACCAGAACAAAAGACTCAAAAGCAGAAATCACCATTGTCATGCTGGGATAGCAATGCTTCAATAATGAACAAACTGCTGGAGACTCAGTGTGGACAAGCTTGAGAATTAAAAACTCCAGGAAGAACATTTACCTCAGTTATTTTATTCAGTACATCATGTCTAGCTTCCAACAAAAAATGTACAAAGCACACTAAAAGGGAGAAATAAAGTTTATTTTCTTATTTTAAGAAATTGCTACAAAGACTCCAGCACTCAGCAACCACCATTCTGATCAGTCAGCAGCCATCAACATCAAGGCAAGACCTTTCACCAGTAAAAAATATAGCTTGCGGATGGTTCATATGATGGTAAGAATTTTTCAGCAATAAAGTCTTTTTTTTTAATTAAGGTATATACATTTTTTAGACATAATGCTAATGCACACTTAACAGAATACAGCATAGTGTAAACATAACTTTTATAGGCACTGGTAAACCAAATATTTGTATGACACACTTTATTGCAATATTCACATTATTGAGGTGGTCTAGAACTAAACCCACAATATCTCTGAGGTATGCCTGTACATTGTGAAATAGTTACCCCAAGTATGCTTTTAACATATCCACCACCTTACATAGTTTTCATTTTCTTGTGTGTGGCATGAACACTTTAGATCTACTCTCTTAGCAAATTTCAAGTATACAATACACTAACTATAGGCACAATCCTATGCAATAGATCCCAGAATTTATTCATCTTTTGACTGAAATTTTGTACTCTTTGTCCAACACCCCCCATTTTCATCTGCTCCCAATACATATACAATCACCATTCTAGTCTTTGATTTTCTGAGTTCAAAATATTAGTTTTAATGTATAATTGAGTTCATGTGGTACTAGCCTTTTGGTGTCTGGCTCATATCACTTAGCATAATGCCTTTCAGGTTCAATCATGTTGTCACAAATGACAGAATTTTATTCTTTTTATGGTCTAATAATATTTTATAATACATATATATAATAAATCACATGTATATCACATTTTGATTACTTATTCATCCATTGATGGACACAAGGTGTTTCCTTTCATATCTTGGCTTTGTACATAATGTTACAGTAAACACTGGAGTGCAGATATCTCATGGAGATCCTGATTTTGTTTCCTTTGCACATACATCCAGCAGAGTGATTGCTGGATATTATGGTTATTCTGTGTTTAATTTTTTGGGAGCCTCCATATTGTTTTCCTTAATGACTATAAGAATTCACAATCCCACTGACAGCATGCAAGAGTGCTCTTTTCTCCACATCCTCTTCAACACTTATTATCTCCTGTTTCTTTTTTTCTTCATATTTTAACAGGTGTAAGGTGCTTTTTCATTGTGGTTTTGATTTTTTTTCCTTATAATCAGTGATGTTGAGCACCTTTTTATGCACCTATTGGTCATTTGTCCATCCTCATCGGAAAAATTGTCAATTTAGGTCTTTGCCCATTTTTAAATAATTTTCCATTAGTTCTGAGGTTTTTTTTTTTTTAACATATTTTAGATATTAACTCAGAATGGATAAATGGTTTGCAAATATTTTCTCCCATTTTGTAGGTTGACTTTTCATTTTGTTGTTTATTTCTATGGCTGTGCAAAATCTCTCTATTTTGATGTACTCCCACTTCATTTTTGCTTTTTTTCTTGTGCTTTTGGTGTCATATTCAGAAAAATCATTGCCAATACCAATGCCAAAAAGATTTTTCCCTATGTTTTTCTACAAGCTTTATAAGTTCAAGTTTTACACTTAAGCCTTTAACCAATTTCAAGATTATTTTTGTGTATGGTGTAAGATGTGTCCAGTTTCATTCTTTTGCATGTGGATACACATTTTATCCAACACCATTTATTGAAGAGACCATCCTTTTCCCTTTGGGTATTCTTGTGGCCCTTGTCAAAGATTAGTTGACCATAAATATGTAGATTTATTTTTGGACTTTCTATTCTGTTCTCTATGTGTTTATTTTTAGGACAATACTGTAGTATTTTGATTACCATAGCTTTATAAAGTAGTTTGAAATCAGTCAGTGTGATGCCTCCATCTGTTCTGCTTATTTAAGATTGCTTTGGATATTTGGAGTCTTTTGTGGCTACAAATAAATTTTAGGACTGTGTTTTTATTTCTGAAAAATACCATTGGAGTTTTTACATAAATTATACTGAAATTGTAGATAGTTTTGAGTAATAGAGACATTTTAGCAATTTATTTTTTTCAACCCATGAATAAATTATTGTTCCACTTATTTTTGTCTGATTCTATTTCTTTCATCAATATCTAATAGTTTTCATTGTGTAGATCTATCACTTCCTTGGTAAAATTTATACTGAATTTTTTTGATTCTATTGTAAATGGAATTGTTTCCTAAATTCTTTCTCAGATAATTCATTGTTAGTATATAGAAATGCAACTGATTTTTGTATTCTCACTTTGTGTGCTGAAATGTGCTGAATTTGTTTATTAGTTTTACCAGGTTTTGGTGTAGTCTAGGGTTTTCTGTGTATAAGATCATATCATCTGCACACAGAGATAATTTTACTTTATCATTTTTCATCTGGATCACTTTAGTTTCTTTTCCTTGTCCAAATGCTCTGCCTGGGACTATAGGGTACTTTGTGGAATAGAAGTGGTCTGGAGAATGGGCAACCTGGTCTTCTTCCTGATCACAGAAAAAAGGTTTCAGATTTTTATAGCTGATTATGATGTTACCTGTGGACTTGTCATACACGGCCTTTATTATGTTGAGGCACACTCTATGTATACCTAGTCTGTTGAGAGTTTTTATCATGAAAGGATGTTGAACTTTGCCAAGTGCTTTTTCTACATCTACTGAGATGATCATATAATTTTTATCCTTCATTTTTAATGTGATGTATCACATTTATTGATTTACATATGTTTATTCATTCTCACACCCAAGGATAAATCTAGCTACATTACAGTGTATGATTCTCTTAATGTGTTGTTGAATTTGATTTGCTAGTATTTTGTAGAGTATTTTTGCATCTATATTCATTTAGTTTTCTTATTATTTGGCTTTGGTATGAGGGTGATGCTGGTCTCATAAAATGAATTTGGAAGTGTTTCCTCCTACTCAATTTTTGGAAGGGTTTAAAAAGGATTGGTATTCATTCTTCTTTAAATGTTTGGTATATTTCTACAGTGAAGCCATGTAATCCTGAGAATTTTATCTTTGGGAGGTTTTTTAATTACTATTTCAATCTTCTTACTCATTATTGGTCACTTTAAAAAAATTCTTCTTGATTCAGACTTGGTAAGTTTTATGTTTCTATGAATTTATCCATTTCTTCTGGGTTATCCAATGTGCTGACATATAATTGTTCATAGTAGTACCTTCTGATCCTTGGCATTTTAGTGGTTCAGTTATAATATCTCCTCTTTCATTTATAATGACCCACCTCTCCAAACCACCAGGCATGCACCAGCCCCAGGACACTCTGGTCCTTGGCTTCATCACCAGTGAACAGTCACTAACCTCAGAACCAGTCTCACACACTAATGGGCAGGCACAAGTCCCAGAAACCCCTGAGCCTTGGCCATGATCACTAGCCCCTGAACCTTGGCCCTGCTCACTAACAGAACAATATTCTGACATAAATTGGAGCAATATTTTTTATCTGTCTCAAATTGTTAATATCCAAAAATATACAAATAGCTCATATAACTCAATAGCACAAAAACAAACAAACAAACAAACCCCCAATTAAAAAATGAGAAGAGTTGAAGAGACATCCAAAGTAGACATGCAGATGACTAACAGGCACATAAAAAGATGCTCAACATCACTAATCATTAGAAAAATGTAAACCAAAATGAGGTATTTCTTCACACCTGTCAGAATAGCTATCATCAAAAAGACCATAAATAACAAATGTTAGTGAGGATGTGGAGAAAGGGGAACTCTTGTACACTCTTGGCAGGAATGTAAATTGTATTTTTCATATTTTTATATTGTTTCTTTACCTATAAAATATATAATCAGTCATATCAAATTGATAGTAAGAGATATTTAACATTACTGTACTTATACTTTTCCTGATATCCTGCCATCCAATTTTTTTAGTTTCTAGTTTATTCTTTATAGGTTTTCTTTTGCAAAAATAGGCAGATATGCATCTATATGTGTAATTTGTTTTCCATCTTAGACAAGAGATAATATAATTATGTATTTATTAGCAACTGGCATTTATCGAACACATAAACAGAAAATCAGTTTATTTCAATTTATAGAGTTTCTTCATTATTTATATTTTTAAAAACTTTGTGACATAAGTATCATACAATTTACCATTTTAAATAGCAATCCAAAAATTTTTAGTAAATTTATGTAACTATGCAACCATCACCATAATACAGTTTTAGAACACTTTCTTCACCCTCCCAAAAGTTTATCATGCTTGTTTACAATCAATCCTCACTTCCATCCCACTAACAGGCAACCATTTATCTGCTTTTTGTCTTCATAGATTTACCTTTATTTAATATTTTATATAAATGAAATCAACATGTGGTCTCACATGTCTGAATTCTTTTACTTAGCATAATTTTTTGAAGCTCATCCATTTGTGGCATGCATCAGTACATCACTCTATATATTGCTGAGTAGTATTCAGTTGCCTGTATATAGCATATTTTGTTTATCTCTTCACCAAAGGATGAACATTGGATTGTTTCTTGTTTGGAGAAATAATGAACTGTGCAGCCATGAACACATGTACAAGCTTTTAGTGGACATATGTTTTAATTTCTCTTACTAGATACTTAGGTGTCAAATAGCTGGGTCATATGGTAAATTTATGTTTAACTTTGAAAGGAACAGTCTACGTATATTTCAAAGTTGCTATGTCACTGTCTATTCTTCACAACAATTGCAGAAAAATACTTGTTATTTTCTGTCATTTTTTTTTGTTACAGCCATTCTAGTCCCTGTGAAATGATATCTCATTGAAACTTTGTTACATTTTTCTAAAAGTTAATGATGTTGAGCATTTTTTCCAGTTTTTATTACACATTTATATTGCATCTTTGGCAAAATATGTTTTCAAACATATTTTTGCCCATTTCTTAAATGGATTGTTTATTTTATTTTTGAGTTACATATTCTAGATATATGTCTTTTATTAGATATATAATTTGCAAATATTTTCTCCCAGTTGGTTTTGTCTTCTAATTTTCTTACTTGTGTCTCTTGTATTGCAAAGTTTTTTTTCATGAAATCTAATTTATTATGTTTTTTCTTCTATGGGTTGTGCTTTTCATTATGTATCTAGGACTTCTTTGCTTAAACTAAGATTATAAACATTTTTTTCCAGTGCTTTTTTCTAGAAGTGTGTAGTTTTAACTTATATTAATAAAGGTAATTCTTTTCAAGTTATTTTTAGTGTATATGGTATGCAGTAACATCTACATTTATCTTTTTGCATGTAGGTAGGCAAATGTTTCTGTACCATTTATTCAAAAGACTATCTTTTCTCTTTTCATTGTCTTGTTATTTTCTGGATATTCAATTCTGTTCCATTAATCTATATGTCTTTCCTTATGCCAGTACCATATTGTCTTGATTACTGTAGCTTTGTAATAGGTATTTAAATTGGACATTGTAACTGCCTATATAAATTTTATGGTCAGCCTTTCAATTCCTGATAAAAAAATCACTTGCTGTAGCTTTGATGAAGATTGCTTTTAACATATACATAAATTGGAGAGAAATGTAATCTTAACAATACTGAGTCTTCCAACTTATGAGTAGAGATTGTCTCCTCATAGATTCATTTTACTTCATTGTTCTCAAAAATGCTTTATAGTTTTTACTGTACAAGTCTCACACTTATTTTAAAAAGTTATTTCTAAGCAGTCAATTTTATGCTTTTGTAATTTTATATTTGTATTTTTAAGGAGTAATGAATAAAACAATTAATTTTTACATGTTGATCTATTATACAACCTTGCACAACTTGTTTCTTAGTTCTCTAGTAATTTTTGTGAATTCCTTTAAATTTTCAACATAATTGATCTTGTCAATTGTGACTGAAGGCAATTTTAATTTTCCTTTCCAAACTGGGTGTTTTCATTGTTATTACTATTATTACTATTATAAGTATTATTTTTCCATATTGCACTGGCTAGGACTTTTGGCACAATGTTGCACAAATATGGTGAGAGGGCATACTTATCTTGTTCCAGTTTTAGGGGGAAGGAGATTTAGTCTTTTACCATTGAGTGTAATATTAGCTATAGGTTTTTATGTGGGTGATTTTTATTTGTTTAAAGAATTTTCTCTTATTCCTTGTTTATATAGATTTGTCATCAGTATTAGATGTTTGAATATGTTGAATGATATTTCTGAGTCTACGGAGAAGGCTCATTAGTTTTTATTCTTTATTTTATTAATATGATGTATTACAGCATTTTCTGATATTAAACAATACTTGCACTCCTGAGATAAATCCCACTCGGTCATGGTATAGAGTACTTTTTATATGATGCTGACTTACTTTGCTAGTATTTCGTTGAGAATTTTTTTCATCTATATTTCTAAAAGATATTATATTGGTCTGCAGCTTTCTTTTCTTTCCTTTTTTCTTTTTTTTTTTTTTTTAGCTCTTTATTAGGGTATAATTGCTTTACACTGTTATGCCAGTTTCTGCTGTACAGAAAAGTGAATCAGCTGTACTCATACATATATCCCCATATCCCCTCCCTCCCATGACACCTTCCTACCCTCCCTATCCCACCCATATAAGTCCTCATCAATTATCGAGTTGATCTCACTGTGTTATGCAGCAGCTTCCCACTAGCTATCTATTTTACATTTGGTAGTGTATATATGTCAAAGCTACTGTCTCACTTTGTCCTAGTTTCCCCATCACCCACCCCTCTCCCAGGTCCTGAGGTCTGTTCTCTACATCTGCATCTTTATTCTTGCCCTGCCACTGGGTTTATCAGTACCATTTTTTTAGATTCCATATATATGAGTTACCATACGGTATTTGTTTTTCTCTTTCTGGCTTACTTTGCTCTGTGTGAGAGACTCTAGGTCCATTCACCTCACCAGGAATAACTCAGTTTCATTCCTTTTTATGCCTGAGTGATATTCCATTGTATATATGTGCCACATCTTCTTGATCCATTCATCTGTTGATGGGCATTTAGGTTGTTTCCATGTCCTGGGTATTGCAAATAGTGCTGCAATGAATATTATGGTACATGTATCTTTTTAGATTTTGATTTTCTGAGGGTATATGCCCAGTAGTGGGATTGCTGGGCCATATGGTAGTTCTATTTTAAATTTTTTAAGGACCATACATACTGTTTTCCATAATGGCTGTACCAATTTACATTCCCACCAACAGTGCAGAAGGGTTTCCTTTTCTTGGCACCGTCTCCAGAATTTATCATTTGTAGATTTTTTGATGATGGCCATTCTGACCAGTGTGAGATGATACCTCATTGTGGGTTTGACTTGAATTTCTCTAATGATGAGTGATGTTGAGCATCTTTTCATGTGTTTGTTACCTATCTCCATGTCTTTGGAGAAATGTCTATTTAGGTCTTCCACTGATTTGTGGATTGGGATGTTTGCTTTTTTTGATATTGAGCTGCATGAGTTGCTTGTATATTTTGGAGATTAATCATTTGTAAATTGCTTCATTGGAAAAATTTTCTCCCATTCTGAGGGTTGTCTTCTTGTTTAGTTTGTGGTTTCTTTTGGTGTGCAAAAGCATATGGGCACCTTATCTTTGACAAAGGGGGTAAGAATATACAATGGAGAAAAGATAGCCTCCTTGATAAGTGGTGCTGGGAAAATTGGAAAGCTATATGTAAAACAAATAAATGAGAACACTTCCTAACACCATACATAAAAATAAACTTAAAATGAATTAAAGAGCTAAATGTAAGGCTAGACAGTATAAAACTCTTAGAGGAAAACATAGGCAGAACACTCTATGACAAAAATCAAAGCAAGATCCTTTTTGACCCACCTGCTAGAATAATGGAAATAAAAACAAAAATAAACTAATGGGACTTAATGAAGATTTATTTTCTTGTGATGTCTTTGTCTGCTTTGGTCAAGGTAATGCCGCCCTCATAGAAAGGGTCAGGAAGTGTCCCTTTGCTTAGATTTTTTTGGTAGTGTTTATATGTGATTGTTGTTAATTCTTCTGTTAACTTTTGGTAGAATTCACAAAGGAAGCCACATGGACCTGGACTTTTGTCTGTGAAAAATTTAATTCTATCTTCTGTCTTGTTATAAGCCTATTCAACAAGTTGAATTCAACATGTTTTCTATTCATTCTTTTTTTTATTATTATTTAAAAGCTCTTTATTGGAATATAATTGCTTTACAGTTTTGTGCCAGTGTTTGCTGTACACCAAAGTGAATCAGCTGTATTTATACATATATCCGCATACCCTCTTCCTCCCGTGACCCCCAATCACCCTCCATATCCTGGCCCTCTAAGTCATCACTCATCATCGCGTTTATCTCCCTATGTTATGCAGCAACTTCCCACTAGCTATCTATTTTTCATTTGGTAGTGTATGTATGTCTATGCTACTCTCTCACTTTGTCCCAGCGTCCCCTTCACCCACCCCCCCACCCTGTGTCCTCAATTTTGTTCTCTACATCTGCATCTTTATTCTTGCCCTGTCATTGGCTTCATCAGTACCATTTTTTTAGATTCCATATATATGAGTTACCATACGGTATTTGTTTTTCTCTTTCTGGCTTACTTTGCTCTGTATGACATACTCTAGGTCTATTCACCTCACTACAAATAACTTCATTTCATTCCTTTTTATGTCTGAGTGATATTCCATGCATATATGTGCCACATATTCTTGATCCATTCATCTGTTGATGGGCA
This sequence comes from Hippopotamus amphibius kiboko, assembly GCF_030028045.1. Classification (NCBI taxonomy): domain Eukaryota; kingdom Metazoa; phylum Chordata; class Mammalia; order Artiodactyla; family Hippopotamidae; genus Hippopotamus; species Hippopotamus amphibius. The sequence goes on along the minus strand of NC_080203.1, from coordinate 60,019,389 downwards.
TTTAGGTTGCTTCCATATCCTGGCTATTGTAAATAGTGCTGCGATGGACATTATGGTACATGTTTCTTTTTGGATTATGTTTTTTTCTGGGTACATGCCCATAGTGGGATTTCTGGGTCATATGGTAGTTCTTGAGTTGGGTTCAGTAGTTTGTCTCTTAGAAATCTGTCAATTTTATCTAGGTTATCTAATATGTTAGCATTCAATTGTTCATAATATTCCCCTATAATTATATTTACCCCTGCAATGTCAACAGTAATATTCTCTCTTTCATTTCTGATTTTAGTAATTTGAGTCTTCTTTTTTGAGGTGAACCTACTTAAAATTTTGAAAATTAAAACTGTTGATATTTTCAAAGAACAGAACATACTTTTTTTGGTTTCATTTTTTTGTTATTTTCTATTTTATTACTTCTGCTCTAATCTTTATTTCCATTCATTTGCCTGTTAACACTTTTGTTTCCTTTTTTGCTACTTTCTTAAGATGAAATCAAAGGTTATTGGTTTGAGACCTTTACAATTTTCTCATGTGTGCATTAACAATGTATATTTCCCTCTAACCTCTGCTTTAGCTGCATCTCATAAATTTAACACTTTGGGGGGAAGGGGGATGTTTAAAAAATATTTTAATATTTTTGCCCAGTTAGGGCTTTCTGAGTATGTTTTCCTGAAACTTGAGATGTGGGAGAAAATTCTAGCCTAGCTGCTAAATTATGATTGATTAGATATTGAGAGACCATCCAAAGATTTTGTTCTGCTTGAGGTATGTGCATACATCTTGAAGGGTGATGAGACCGAGGACCATGAAGACATCCCCTGGGTTTCAAAAGTGGAGACATTATTCTTATGATGCCTACTGGAAAGATTTATTTACATTCCAAAGAATAAGAGTAAGGTCCCAGGATCCGTCCTAATGAGCAAGGAGTTTCTCCTTCTCCTTTTGGGATTGGCAAGGAGATAGCTGTTTCTTTCCTATTTAAACACTCAGATTCATTATTTTCACATTTTTTCACCTATAATACATTTAGTACCTGCAGAATAATATTTGGTTTTCATTGTGACACCCATGGGTAAGAATTAAGACAAAGGTAGACTGGTCTGGCTTTTATTATGTAAATATTAATAATTTGTTCTGACCCAGAGTCCTTATGTTTGTATTCAGGATTTATTCATTAATAAACATAGATATTAACAATTTAACACGTGTTATTTTCATTTACTTTAAACAGTTTCTAATTTCTCATGAATTATTGTTGACTCATGAATTATTTAAATATTTTTGTTTAATTTCCAAATATTTGAGGAATTTTCAGATTTTAAGTCTATTCCTGATTTCTAATTTAATTCCTTTAGAGTCACAGAACACATACAGCATGTTTTCAATTATTTTATGTGTTGAGGCTTGTTTTATGACCTAACACATGATCTATCTTGGATAATGTACCATAATCACTTGAAAATAATATATATTTTGCAGTCATCAGTCGACTGGTTTATATATGTCTGTTAGGTTGAGTCTGTTGATGCTTGTTCAAATATTACATATGTTTTCTGATTTTCTGTATAATTCTTCCATCAATTATTACTGCTTAACAGTGTATTTATCTTTTCAGTTCTGTCAGTTTTTCCTTCAGGTGGTTTGCACTCCATTGTTAGTTTATGTGCATATTTGTTAAATGTCCCTGATATACTTAACCTTTTATCATTAAGAAGTGGGTTGTTTTGTTTTGTTTTGCCTTTAGAAACTTGTTTTGTTTTAAAGTCTCTTTTGCCTGATATTAATATATGTACTCTGGTCTACATGTGCTAATGATTTTCATGGTGTATCTTTTTTCATTTTTGTTTTTAATTTCAACCCATTTTTGTCTTTCGTGCTAAATTGTATTTCTTATGGACTGCATAAATTTAGATCTTTTATTTTTAAAATCCAATCTTGCACTCTCTTCCTTTTGTTTGAAGTGTTTAATTCATTTCATTTAAGGTAATTATTGATAATTTTTTAAATTCATAAGTTAAACTAAGCCACTGAGGCAGTATAAGCAATAGAGGAAGAGTAATCTCTAATATGACTTATGAATCCACAAATGCTTTAACTCCTTACCAGAGTATTCTTGCATTTTTTATATTCACCAAGTTAGTTCCTATTTAGGGACCTTGATACCTGTTGCTTTCTCTGCAGTGTTCTTTCTCCGTCCTACACCTGATTATTTTCTACTTTTCCTTCATCTTTCAGTGAAACAGTTACTTCTTCGGGAAACTCTTTTATAACTCCTTCATCAGAGTTATCCTTAATGTATTTTTCAAATATTTTATTATGATAAGAAAAAATACAAAATAGAGTACAAAATATCTTCCACATAGATTCAAGCCTTGAAATTTTACTTTTTATGCTTTAGTATATATCTAACCTTTTATTCATTCATATGTCCATCCATAATTTTATCCTATTTTTTGTAAGTTTTCAAATAATTTGGAGACTAATATTAGTATACTTCACCTTTAAACACTTCACTAGGCTTATCACTAATTCAAGTTCTATGTTATTTTAGTTATGTTTCTTCAAATGTAAAATTTACATACAAATGCCTGGTTTATTCTTTAAAACTTTTTGACAAGTGCATACAATTGGGTAAACTAAAACCCTATTGAAATATTGACTGTTAAATCATATCAAAAAGTTCTGTTACCTGCCAGTCAATATCCTCCCCAAAGCAAGAAGAACCTTATTTTCTCCACCATTGATTAGTTTATCCTGTTATAGAACTTCATGTAAATATAATTACTTGTGAATAGAATTATATTACACAAGGCATTTTTCATTTGTCATTAATCATGTGTTCCAAATTATAAAACATGCCACAGTTGATATTTTAAAGTGAATTAAAAATAATAATCATACTTTTCAAAATTGCTTTTCAAGAAATATGATTAAATATATATAATTGAACAGTTGGATATTTGAATGATTTCACAGAGGATAAATTTGACACATACTTCATTTCTAAAAATTTTTCAATGATATTCAAGAGTAAACAAAATCAACAAGTTTTCAATATTTTTTTGTAATGGAATCTGTAAAATTGTGACGTTATTTTGTCAATGTAAATATATTTCTCCCTTTGACCAACTCATATAAGCACTTAGAAAGTAGTTTGCAGAATCATATCATTATATTTTATTCAACATTTCTGTCCAAATTTTATGTTAATTATATGAAAAAGAACATATTTTTGTTTTCATCACACTAAAAATTGTTCACTAAAGACAATATAAAGGTAAGAAAATATTTTTCAGATCTTTAAAACAGCTTATATTTAATACAGGCTACTTATAAATATATCTAAATTTTCTGGAAGAAAATAAAACTAAAGATACAAATTAATAGGTAAAATATTAATGGCATAATTGAAATAAATTAATTAATGTAAGATCATGTTGCATGAACTCTGTAACAACATTGAAATAGGGTAAATTTTTTGAAAGTAAATAAAGGGAGATTTTCTTGCCATCAATAATTTTTTTTCTTCCCAACAATATATTGACAAAATAATTAAGCATCAAAAGTTAGTTTTAGGTTTAAGTTAATAGCTGAAGGTTACTACTCAGTGTTTCTGATCTTTACATATGTAAAAGCACAAGAACAATAATCTTGTTGATTTCCTATTATCTCACATTTCTTAAATGAAAGTAGTTTAGTATTTTCTCCCATTTACTGGTGACATATGAAAGTCCATGAAAAATTATGGACTTTAATAACAGTCCTATGTCTAAACACATGGGGCTATTAGTCATAAAATATACTTCAGGGCCTTTCAAATTTGTGTTGGCTACCAATGATATTTGAATTTAAATCAATATATTGGCCTTGGACTAAGAAGTACTTTTTTTTTGTTTTGTTTCTGATTTGATGATCTTATGTGGACACTTTCTTAATACTGAGTATTTAGTAAAAAATTTGTGATGATAGATTTACTTGTCTATGCACCTCACAGTAGTTATAAACAACTGTTGCATTTCTAATGAAAAATTGCCTTTTTTTTCACATATTTTGGAATAGGCTACTTTAATTTTAAAAATGGTATTAAGGTTTTATTTTCTAGTAGCTATATTCTTATTTGCTTAACCTTCACCAATTTTTTTTTTCTTATATTAGTTCATTTGTGAATGAGGTTAGTGAAGGTAGAAATTTTAGGAAGTAGGATATCAGAATTAAGAATTCCTGTAGGATTTTTTTTGCATTTTACTTATTAAAGATAGTACAAATAGCAAACCATATCACACTCACAAGAAATATATAAAATTACATTCCTTGTATATGGTAATTCAAAATTTATTTGATATACAAGGCTCAGTTCATTCCTTAATTTATGTTTTTTATAGTTTATACTTTTTATTTACTATTAATTTAGGTAATTGTGTTAGTTTATTCTTTGTCATAATTTACTCAAATATAAGATTAACTATTGAATGAAAAAAATCAGGGTTCAAATAAAACATTTCTTTCTTGGTTCACTTGAATTGTAATAGTAACTTATTGAACCATTTGACAATGTACATTTGTTATATTCCAATCTGTAATCCCCCCATTTTTATTATTAACTGACCACTCAATGTTCTAAAAACTGAATATGTGTTCCACCATGAAATTTATTTTTTTCAGGTTACTTTTGGCTTAAACAACTTTCAGACAAAAATAAGGAATTCCAGTTTATTTTAGAAATGATAAATATCAATTTGCCACAAATTGTTATTTTTTTATTTCAAAAAGAGAGAAAGTTAGTGAAATGTTGCATTTGTGTTTTTATCTGATTTAATTTTTTTCAACAAACTTTTGTTAAAGACTACTTGCCATACGGATTTTTTTATTTTTTTATGTGAATACTTTGTTTATGCAATACACATATGAATTCATAGAATTCATGAGATTAATGAGAGTGCTTTTTCCAGCCTTCAGCTATTCATACCCAAACATTCTTAGGTTCATAACAATTGCATCAGGGAATGTTTTAAAATTAGCTGGAGATGGCTGCAGCGTAATCCAAAGGGTACTAATAAGATCAACTGCCTATAATGTTTTTCTTTCATTCAATTATTGCTAATATCTCCTATTACCATTGGAGCTATAGACTTTATTCTTTGGGATAAAGGGTCCATTGGAAAAGTTTTCCCCAGCCAACGAGATAACATCTTAGGTCAGGCATTAGCTATAATTTCTGAATATCAATAATCTGACAAATAAGATTTGCCAAAAAATTTCTCCCATCTTTATTCAATATGGACTTGGCAGAGGCAAGAGAAAGGTGAGAAGTCAGTGTCACTCTTCTGTGTAGGTGATATGATTGCAGGGAACTTAAAATAGCTCTCCATACCTCAAATCTATGTCAATCAATTCACAGATGTTTGAAATTTCATGAGAAATATATTATTAGATGCCTACTGAAAAGCTTTATACTACCTAGGATGTATATATTATATAGGTATATATATAGGTATCCTGTGTATATATACAGGATATATATCTGTGTATGTATATATACACACATGCATATAATACATCTATTATATATATGTTAAAACATATAAACTGTCAATATCTACTAGAGGTAATGTTTGTAGACTGGGTCTTCTGTCATAGCTGCAATAATCATGAAGTCTGTGTACACCAGGGAAGTTTAGCCAAGAAATGGCAATCAGAGGCTGATACTATGCTAGGGAGGTGTTATTGTGAGTAGAAGCTATAGAAATCATATCAATATTAATTTATAAGACATATTTTATAATCTGGACACTTCAGATTCTGCAAGAGTCCTTAAATTTTATATCTTTTAGCCTAAATAGGAAAACACAGAGATTCTTTATACTGGGTGCTATTTTGAGAATGTGAGCTCTTTCATTTTACATACATTCAACTAGGATTTTTATATTTAGTAATAAGCATAGGAAAGGGATCATTTTAGGTATTTTATCTCCTAGTTCTGAAGTCCATTTTTTGGTACTTTACTTTTATTTGTGCTATAGTTATCTGTGATTGTGTATTTGTTAAAGATTATATATTAAGCTGGTATTTAGGAATGCCTAAATCTTGTTCTTTAATAGTTCACTCACCACTAGCTACAACATAAATGAAGGGAATAAGTGAATGGAGGTCAATGACTATCAAAAATACAGTTTGTATTATTTATAGACACTGGCCTCAATCCCCAGTTTTGAGTTCTAATGACCTATCATAGAACTCAATGAATATTTATTTATCTATTAACTTATTTTTGCATAGGCTAGATGCATAACAGTGTCTACAACCAAATATGAAGTATATAGTTGTGACTAAATCCTGGACTAAATTTATAGTTTACCATTCCATTAACAAGGAAAACTTATCCAGAATAATACATAAGCTAGCAAGAAAAAAAGGAATAAGAATCCCAGAGTCAGAAATTTCTTTGCACAATTCTGATTTTATTACATTGTACAAAGCTATCAAATATTAGAACATAAATATATTAATGAATTGTAAGGCAGTAAATAATGTAAGCGATATTACACAAATGTGTTCATCTCTTGCCAAGAAAGGAATATCCTGCCAATAGCAAATTCTAGTTTCTTTCTGCTGCCTTTATAATTTCTTCTCTCTCCCAATAGGTGTAATATTGTTATGACTTTTAGAGTTAAGATATGTTTGACCAAGGAACTAGTTTACAGTCTGTAGTGAAAGTTGGAAACAATTCTTTTTTGGACTTAAAGTCTGGTCTAAAATATTATAATTTCTTTACCTGATGACATATCTATATAATGCACTGATTCAAGTATTGATTATTTTCAACTTTCTTAATAATCAAGTATAAGATAAAAGATTTAGTATCAGACTTTTAAGAGACTTAAATTACTAAGTGTTCAGATTGAACATTTGTAGATTCCAGTATACAATCCAGTGCCTAACCTGCAGCTAAGTGATTAGTGTCATAAACACAAATGATCAATGGCATACATTTAGAATATTGTGCTTGTCCATGTTATACAGCATCTTATTGCCCATTTGTAAATAGCCACAAGTATGCTTTTTTGAGTTTGTAGAGTATACAGACTTTTTTGAGACTTGCTTTTATTTTTCATGGAGTCTAGGTTATACATATAATAGTATGAGGAACATGATACTATCTGTCTTAGAGCTATTTTTATGTGAATCTAAACAGGGCCTTTTAATGATATTATTTTTACTCTGCAAGTTTTATACCATATCATATGATACATATTAAGACATATTTGAATCTTCCATTAGGTATAATTCAACTCCAAAAGTGAGCTGGGATGCAGAGTACAGCATTACATTTATAGACTTTCATTTAAATAAAACTTTAATATTTTAGATTTTACATTATAGTATTTTGGAGCTAAAAAATATTTTGGGGTCTTAATATTTTTAGCTCTTAACATTTTATAGAGAACCAGGAACAATGTCTAAATTCTTGATAGGTAAAAACACTCTTGCACATTTTAAAGGTAATTTTCATAAATAGTGTTGGTAATCATGTCTCCATGTATATGAAAATATTAGTTCAAGTAATATGGCAATAATAGATTCATGGAGGAACTATCTATTTTTCAAATTGCATTCATCTAGTTAATTTTAAGTCTCAAACTACCAGAGAACTGAAACCATTAAACATAGTAATCTAAACAAAAGTGAACAAAAATATAGTCATATAATAATGATTTCATAGTTTACTTCTTTATTAAATACACTTTCTAGTAAGGAAGCAAAGGCAATCTTGTCAAAACAGGTGCAAATTTTAGAGGAAATTTTCAAAGTCAGATTATACTTCAGATAACTTAAAAATATAGTATATTGTGAGGATTAAATTCAATTTAAAGGTATATAAATTCAACATTTGCTATTTTGTGATTCATTATTTTTTTTTTAAAGATGTTCAGACCTGGAAATAATTTGGGGCTTCAAAATGGAATAATGTATTACATAAGAGTGGTGTATACCTTATCTTTCACAGTCTGAAACTCTCAACTGACTGGTGAAGTTTAATACTAATGTGTTAATGTAGTCTTTTAAAAAATAAAAGCACAGATTCTAATTTACCCTGTGTAAAGAAAAATAAATTACTTTAATATGAGATAGGCAGGGGACTCCCTAGGTTGCACAGTGGTTAAGAATCCACCTGCCAATACAGGGGACATGGGTTTGATCCCTGCTCCAGGAAGATTGCACATGCTGCGGAGCAACTAAACCCGTGTGCCACAACGATTGAACCTGTGCTCTAGAGCCCATGAACTACCAACTACTGAGCCCATGTGCAGCAACTACTGAGGCTTATGTGCCCAGAGTCCATGTTCCACAACAAGAGAAGCCACTGCAATGAGAAGCCCATGCACCACAATGAAGGTAGCCTCGCTCATCACAACTAGAGAAAGCCCATGTTCGGCAAGGAAGACCCAACACAGCCAACAAATAAATAAATTTATTAATTACAATAAAGAAAAGATAGGCAGTGTTTCACAACAAAATAGAAAAGAAATATATGTTTTGTATGACAGCTAAAATTTTCAGTCAAGCAATAAAAATCTACTTTAACTCAGGTGACATAATAACCTATAAGAAAATAGCATTTCTTGTTGAAATTGAAATTCTTAGATTCAACATATTGTCAATAATTAGAGTATTATGTTGCTAAAAACACAACATAGAAATGAATCTTTAGGGACATGATGTTTAATCCTATAAACTTCATTACACTAAAGGTATATATTTTATAAAAATGTTAGTCTTATGAAGGAAACATCATCTCAAAATATTGAGATATAGCTAGAATATGGAAGAGGAGAAAACCTCCAAAAAATGTGGGGTTGGTAATAAATTATGCGGCATTCCAGATGGTGAGTAAATTATGTTAAATGAACTAAATAAGTATGAAATTAATTTATTTGAGAAAATGTTCAGACCATTGTTCAAAGCTTAATCATAAACAATGATCAGAAGATCAGAAAGAAGAGCTTCAGTGGAAAATCAATGTATACTAAATAGCTCTAGGGCAGTGATATTAATAATATCATCAGTAGTTCAATTATTAACTTTTAAGAAGAAACGTTGACTTAGCAAAATATTTGCTGTAGCTTTGTTGCAATATATTTTACACTCTGAATGCAAATTTAATAGAATTCATATTTCATTTTATGCTGCACTATTGTATAATAAAATTATCATGCTTTCTGTGATTAACTGATTAATTAATCCATTGCCTCATTTTAAGAGCTGAGCCAAAAATTAAACCAAATTTACTGGATAATGTGTAGTTAACAAAAGATAACAGGAAATTAATGACTTAGCAAAAGAAAATATATTTTAAAAAACTTCCAGTTTCCAGTACTGCATAAAAGGAGCTTGGAAGTCACCAACTCAGCCTAACAAGTAAAAAGCTGAGTGGCCTGAAAAATCAAATTTTTTGGGTGCATAAGTTAAGTGAGAACATAAGGCTAATACAGGATATTATAACAGATTACTTAAAAGTAAATATACTTTATAATCTGCTATCAAAAGTAAATCAATATTCCAAGAAAACTTTCTTCTCTTAACACAAAGAGAATTCTAGCTTTCTACCAGCTTACTTTTAATATTAAAATTTATTTATCCAATTAATATTTAATCTTAGCTAGTCTTGAGCATGTGTAAAACTTTTCTCAGGGTTTCTTGTCATGGTCTGAGGGCGGGTTGGAAAAGAATTTCCAGACACAAAGCAGAATGTAATGAAGATAGAATTTATTAGAGAGAAGGAACTCTGTAAAGACAGCGGGCTGAGTTCCTGGTAGGCAGAGAGAGCCAACACTTCCATGGGCTTGCAGCCAACTTTTATAACCCCAAGACAAAGAAAATTCCTGCTAAAAAATGGCATTAATCAATTGGTCAGTGAGCCATAAGCTGAAAGTTGTCATTAGGTGATAGGTTAGGGTCCTGTAGGGTGAATACCTTCCCTAATATGGGGTCAGGTTATAGGCTAGCCCAAGTCATGAAACAAAGATTGCTATAGGGGTCAAGTTAACTCTAGAATAAGGTTGCTGTGGAGGTCAGGTTAAATCTGGAATTTTGTCTTGTGACTTTGGTATAGGGTTCCAAATTTCTTTCCCACAAACCTTCTTTAATATTATTTTTTTACATTTAGATTTTTTCCTATGTTTTTCTTTCTTTCTTTCCCCCTAGGAAATTTTTTTTCCCTTTAACAAAATACGCTTCCATTCCATATACAACTTTTCTCCATACAAAGGTATTTCCTTATTAATGTTAGTAGTTTCAATAATGTATATTAATTAGATTTCTTATCTTTTAAAAACAATTACCAGTGAAAATTAAGAAGTAAGCAATTATAAACTATCTTTTACATTAACATTCTATAGATTGGCAAAATTGTAAATGCTATTTATAATTACTAAAAACATGCTTTTTTTATAGAAAGTTTTTCATTGTGACAACACTTTTATTAATAAACCTAAATATCTACTTTTCTCTGCAAAAGGAAGCCTACGTTTAGTAATTAATATTTCAGTATCTTTTCTTCCTTGATCTAGATATTTAATATTCCATTACTTAACTTAGTAAAACTCCGAAGTTTTGTTACCAAGAATCTGGAGAAACTAAGTAGACATACCATAGCACATAATTATTTTTAAAGAGTTCACCTGAAAACTCTTACTCCTTTTATATATATTGAATTACAATTATGTTTTACCCATGAGACATTAGACCAAGTCAGACATAAACCCAGGCTATTTTTCTTTCTGATAAATTTTATAACAGAGATAATATGACCTAATTTGACTTTTAGTTAATCTTGGTGCAATAAAAGTAAGACATATATGTATTAATTAAACCTATAAACTTTAATACTGAATATTAATTTAATATTGAATGTTTCTCAGATCACATGAACTTGAAATTTATTGGGTTAGTTTCTATTTAAAACTATTTTATTTATAAGCACTTACTATTAAGTCAATTAAATAGAGCTCCTCTATAAATATAATTTTGATAATACCATCTGGAAGGAAAACGTATGTACACACAGATAAACAGATGTAACTAGAGATCTCATAGCTTCATTTCAAAACTTAGATATTAATTGAATATTAAACTATAAACTTAATAGTTTATTAATAACAGTTGGAATAAGTTAAAATGTTTTTGTTTTGTTTTGTTTTGTTTTTACTATTTGCAGAAAAGATTTTAAGATTTGTATTTGTCCTTCATGAATTCTTAAAGATGCTGTGAATTTGATTTTGGGTGAGGGAGAATTTCCAGCAGATTGACTTTAAAAAACTCTTTTGTTTGTTTGTTTGTTTGTTTGTTTCTGGTTCTACCAGATAGAGCTAACTAGGCTCACTTTCATGTTGTTGTTGGATGTATTTACATTCCTGATTTGTAGAGACTTGCAAGACAGATGGTTGCTCTTGATTCACCAAAAACTGGTCAGCTGGCTAAAGATATTGAAAGATTGATTTGCCCAACTACATTTTCTTTAAGGTGTGTGTGTATATATATATATATATATATATATATATATATATATATATACTAATTTCCAGTATATATAGAAGATTTGCAGCTAAACTGGAAATCAAGAGCTCTGCATTAAACTAGGGTAAATAGAGCAGACTTGTTTGGGGCCCTTTAATGTTGGGACGAACAATAGGGGATCCCTTTGCCCATCTAAACTTAGTACTTGCTAAAACTTTTGTTTTAATACCATTAATGTCCTTTTTATTTATCCAATTTCTTAGTAATCATCTAAAGATTTCCATCCTATTGGTTTGAATTCCTTTAAAATGTTTACCTTATGGGGAAGAAGTCTCTTGACTTCTCCATCAGGTTCTTCTTATTCCCCTGTTAATAAACCTAATCAACATTAATAAATCTAATGTTTCTATTAACATTTCTAAGCTCCACTGAAGGGAAAAGGAGACCAAAAATAAGGCCCAAACTGTTTTGTTGATGTTGTTGTTTAAGCTAAGGGAGTTCTTAAGGTTAGTTGTTATATTGTTTGCATTAACCTTCACATTTGGTCCTTCCATAGATACCAATAAAACAACTGTTTATAATGAGAGCCCTCTAAAAATTTACCAATTTAGAAGTTTCTTAAATTTAAAGGACCCACATTGGGCATTTGAAGCATAGTATCTTAATAGTGACTCAAACCAATAGGATGCCAGAGACATCCCCTACAAGATAGTGAAAGGATGTAGATCTTGTATTCACAAGATCTAGAAAATTTGATACCCAAAAATAGTCTAAGAAAGTAAAGGATTTCATTGTATTAGCAGACACAACAAAGGTTAAGATGACAAAGGCCCCTTATGGGCTGGGACCGTTTATGACAAATTTCTCTGAGAGTAAGCACAGCAAGACAGAAAGACTGTTCAGAATCCCAGTCTGTTTGACTGGCTGACAAATGTACACTGTATGTGTCCCTTTCAGATGGCAGACACCAAGCTCTCAAAACACAGAAGCAAACAAACAAAACACCTAAGAAGATTAGGTAGAATATTTACACCTTAAAGATACAGGGAAAGAAATGCAAGTTCCTCCTAGAAGGCCTTTCTTTAAAAAATTTTATTGCAATACAGTTAACATACAATATACTGCATATCTTTAGAGTGTACAATTTGGTATTGTTTTTCTTATTAGTAATGTATATATAGCAACCTCAGTCTCCCAATTCATTCCTACCAACCCTCTCCACTTTCCCCACTTGGTGTCCATATGCTTGTTCTCTACATCTGTGTCTCTATTTCTGCCTTGCAAATGGGATGATTTTTACCATTTTTTTATAGTCTGCATATATGTGTTAATATATGATATTTGTTTTTCTCTTTCTGACACACTTCACTCTATATGACAGTCTCTAGGTCCATCCATGTCTCTAAAAATGTCCGAATTTCATTGCTTTTTACAGCTGAGTAATATTCAATTGTATATATGTACCACATCCTTTTTAATCCATTCATCTGTTGATGGACATTTAGGTTGCTTCCATGTCCAGACTATTGTAAATAGTGCTGCAATGAACATTGGAGTGCATGTGTCTTTTTGAATTATGGTATTTTCTGGGTATATGACCAGGAGTGGGATTGCTGGGTCATATGGTAACTCTATTTTTAGTTTTGCAAGGAACCTCCATACTGTTCTCCATAGTGGCTGTATCAATTTACATTTCCACCAAAAGTGCAAGAGCATTCCCTTTTCTCCACACCCTCTCCAGCATTTACTGTTTGTCAGTTTCTGATGATGCCCATTCTAACCGGTGTGAGGTGATACCTCATTGTAGTTTTGATTTGCATTTCTCTAATAATTAGTGATGTTGAGCAGCTTTTCATGTGCCTCTTGGCCATCAGTATGTCTTCCTTGGAGAAATGCCTATTTAGGTCTTCTGCCCATTTTTGGATTGGGTTTGTTTTTTTGATATTAACTGCCTGAACTGTTTATATATTTTGGAGATTAAACCTTTGCCTGTTGATTCATTGGCAAATATTTTCTCCCATTCTGAGTGTTGTCTTTTCTTCTCACTTATAGTTTCCTTTGCTGTGCAGAAGCTTGGAAGTTTCCTTAGGCCCCACTTATTTATTTCTGTTTTTATTTCCATTCTTCTAGGGGGAAGATGAAAAATGATCTTGCTGTGATTTATGTTGAAGAGTGTTCTTCCTATGTTTTCCTCTAGGAGTTTTACAGTGTCTGGCCTTACGTTTAGGTCTTTAATCCATTTTGAGTTTATTTTTGTGTATAGTGTTAGAGAGTGTTCTAATTTTATTTTTTATATGTAGCTGTCCAATTTTCCCAGCACTACTTATTGAAGTGGCTGCCTTTTCTCCATTGTATATCCTTGCCTCCTTTGTCATAGAATAGTTGACCATATTTTATATATGGGCTTTCAATCCTGTTCCATTGATCTATATTTCTGTTTCTGTGCCAGTACCACATTGTCTCAATCACTGTAGCATTGTAGTATAGTTTAAAGTCAGGAAGCCTGATTCCACCAACTCTGTCTTTCCTTCTCAAGATTGCTTTGGCTATTTGGGGTCTTTTGCATTTCCATACAAATCGTAAACTTTCTTGTTCTAGTTCCTTGAAAAATGCCACTGATAATGTCATAGGGATTGCATTGAATCTGTAAATTACTTTGGGTAGTAAAGTCATTTTCACAATGTTGATTCTTCCAGTCCAAGAACATGGTATATCTCTCCATCTTTTTGTGTCATCTTTGATTTATTTCATTAATGTCTTATAGTTTTCTGAGTACAGGTCTTTTTCCTCCTTAGTTAGGTTTATTCCTAGGTTTTTTATTCTTTTTTTTGCAATGGCAGATGGGAGTGTTTCCTTAATTTCTCTTTCTGATCTCTCATTGTTGGTGTATGGAAATGCAAGAGATTGCTGCATGTTAATTTTGTATCCTGCAACTTTACCAAATTCATTGATTAGCTCAAGTAGTTTTCTGGTGGCATCTTTAGGATTTACTATGTATAGTCTCATGTCATCTGCAAACAGTGACAGTTTTACTACTTCTTTTCCAATTTGGATTCCTTTTCTTTTCTTTCCTTCTCTGCTTGCTGTGGCAATGACTTCCAAAACTATGTTGAATACTAGTGGTGAGAGTGTACGTCCTTGTCTTGTTCCTGATCTTAGAGGGAATGTTTTCAGCTTTTCACCATTGAGAATGATGTTCGCTTTGAATTTGTCATATATGGCCTTTATTATGTTGAGATAGGTTTCCTCTATGCCCACCTTCTGGAGAGTTTTTATCATAAATGCGTGTTGAATATTGTCAAAAGCTTTTTCTGAATCTTTTGAGAAGATCATGTGGTTTTTACCCTTCAATTTGTTAATATGGTGTATCACATTGACTGATTTGTGTATATTGAAGAATCCTTGCATTCCAGGGATAAACCCCACTTTATCATGCTGGATAATCCTTTTAATGTGTTGTTGGATTCTGTTTGGTAGTATTTTGTTGAGAATTTTTGCATCTAAATTCATCAGTGATATTGGTATGTAATTTTCTTTTTTTGTGGTATCTTTCTCTGGTTTTGATATGAGGGTGAATGTAGCCTCATAGAATGAGTTTGGGAGTGTTCCTTCCTCTGCAATTTTTTGGAGGAGTTTGAGAAGGATGGGTATTGGCTCTTCTTTAAGTATTTGATAAAATTTACTTGTGAAGCCATCTGGTCCTGGACTTTTTTTGGTTGGAAGATTTTTAATCACAGTTACAGTTTCATTACTTGTGATTGGTCTGCTCATCTTTTCTATTTCTGCCTGATTCAGTCTTGGAAGGTTATACCTGTCTAAGAATCTGTCCATTTCATCCAGGTTTTCCATTTTATTGGCATATAGTTGCTTGTAGTAGTCTCTTATTGTGCAGTTTCCGTGGTAACTTCTGTTTCATTTCTAATTTTATTGATGTGGGTCCTATCCCTCTTTTTCTTGATGAGTCTTGCTAAAGGTTTATCATTTTATTTATCTTCACAAAGAACCAGCTTTTAGTTTTATTGATTTTTGCTATTTTTTTTGTTTGTTTGTATTTCATTTATTTCTGCTCTGATCTTTATGATTCCTCTCCTTCTATTAACTTTGGGTTTGGTTTTCTCTTCTTTCTCTAGTTTCTTTAGGTGTAAGGTTAGAATGTTTATTCATGATTTTTCTTGTTTCTCGAGGTAGGATTGTATTGCTATAAACTTCCCTCTTAAAACTGATTTTGTGGCATCCCGTAGGTTTTGGATCATTGTGTTTTCATTGTCATTTTTCTCTAGGTATTTTTTGATTTCCTCTTTGATTTCTTCAGTGATCTCCTGGTTATTTAGTAGCATATTCTTCACCTCCATGTGTTTGTGTTTTTTACAGTTTTATTTTCCTGTAACTTACTTCTAATCTCATAGCGTTGTGGTCAGAAAAGATGCTTGGTACGATTTCAATTTTCTTTCATTTACCATGGCTTGATTTTTGACCCAAAATGGAATCTATTCTGGAGAACGTTCTATGTGGTGCACTTGAGAAGAAATTGTAATCTGCTGTTTTTGGATGTAATGTCCTATGAATATCTATTAAATCTAGCTGGTTTATTATGTTATTTAAAGCTTGCATTTCCTTATTAATTTTTTGTGTGGATGATCTGTCCATTGGTGTAAGTCCCCCACTATTATTGTGTTGCTGTTGATTTCCTCTTTCATAGTTGTTAGCATTTGCCTTATGTATTGAGGTGATCCTATATTGGATGCATATATAATTGTTATCTCTTCTTCTTGGATTGGTCACTTGATATTTATGTAGTGTTCTTTCTTGTCTCTTGTAACTTTTTTTATTTTAAAGTCCATTTTATCTGATATGAGTATCACCACTCCAGCTTTCTTTTGATTTCCATTTGCATGGAATATCTCTGTCCATCCCCTCACTTTCAGTCTGTATGTGTCCCTAGGTCTGAAGTGGGTCTCTTGTAGACAGCATACATATGGTCCTATTTTTGTATCCATTCAGCCAGTCTGTGTCTTTTGGTTGGTGCATTTAATCCATTTACATTCAAGGTGATTATCGATATGTATGTTCCTATTACCATTTTCTTAATTGTTTTGTTTATGTTTTTGTAGGTCCTTTTCTTCTCTTATGCTTCCCGCTTAGAGAAGTTCCTTTAGCATTTGTTGTAGGGCTGGTTTGGTGGAGCTGAATTCTCTTATCTGTTGCATGGCTGTAACACTTCTGATTTCTCCATCGAAACTGAATGAGATCCTTGCTGTGTAGAGTATTCTTGGTTGTAGGTTCTTCCTTTTCATCACTTGAAATATACCATGCCACTCCCTTCTGGCTTGCAGAGTTTCTGCTGAGAAATCAGCTGTTAACCTTATGGGGGTTCCCTTGTATGTTACTTGTTGATTTCCCTTGTTACTTTTAGTAAACTTTCTCTGTCTTTAATTTTTGTCAATTTGACTACTATATGTCTTGGCATGTTTCTCCTTGGGTTTATCCTGTCTGGGAGTCTCTGCACTTCCTGGACTTGGGTGGCTATTTCCTTTACCATGTTATGGAAGTTTTCAACTATAATCTCTTCCAATATTTTCTTGGGTCCTTTCTCTCTCTCTTCTCCTTTTGGGACCCCTATAATGTGAATGTTGGTGCATTTAACATTGTCCCAGAGGTTTCTTAGGCTGTTTTCAGTTCTCTTCATAATTTTTTTTTCTTTATTCATTTCCACATCAGTGATTTTCCACCATTCTGTCTTCCATGTCACTTATTCACCCTCTGCCTCAGTTAGTCGGTTATTAGTTCCTTCTAGTGTATTTTTCATTTTAGTTATTGTGTTGTTTATTTCTGTTTTTTTTGTTCTTTAATTCTTCTAAGTCTTTGTTAAACTTTTCTTGAAACTTTTTGATCTTTATATCCACTCTTTTTTCAAAGTCCTGGATCATCGTCTCCATCATTACTCTGAATTCTTTTTCTGGATGGGTGCCTATCTCCACTTCATTTAGTTGTTTTTCTAGGTTTTATCTTGTCCCTTCATTTGGTAAAAAATTCCTCTGCCTTTTCATTTTCTCTGTCTTTCTGTGGTTGTGGTTTTTAGTTCCACAGAATGAAATATTGCTGATACTGCGGTCTGCCCTTTTGTGGAGGAAGCTATCTAAGAGGCTTGTGCATTCTTCCTGATGGGAGGGACTGATGGTTGGTTCAGCTGGGTGGGCAGAGCTCAGTAAAACTTTAATTTGCTTGTCCTTCAATGGGTGGGGCTGAGTTCCCACCTTCTTCCATTGTTTGGCCTGAGACTACCCAGTACTGGAACTTAGAAGCTCTTTGGTGGGGCTGGGATGAATTCTGGGAGGGCTCAGGCCAATGAGCACTTCCCAGAACCCCTGTCACCAGTGTCCTTGTCCCCTCAGTGAGCCACAGCTGCCCCCTACCTCTGCAGGCAACCCTCCAACACCAGCAGGTAGGTCTGGTTCAGTCTCCTATGCAGTCACTGCTCCTTCACCCTGGTCCTGGTGAGCACACTATTTTTTCTGTGCCCTCCAAGATTCGAGTCTCTGTTTTCCCCAGTCCTGTGGAGGTCCTGCAATCAAATCCCACTGGCTTTCAAAGTCTGATTCTCTGGCATTCCTCCTCCTGCTGTCAGATCCCCAGGTTGGGAAGCCTCACATGGGGCTCATAACCCTCACTTTAGTGGGTGGACTTCTGTGGTATAACTGTTCTCCAGTTTGTGAGTCACCCACCCAGCATTTATTGGATTTGATTTTAACGTGATTGCCCCCCTCCTACCCTCTCTTTGTGGCTTCTGCTTTGTCTCTGGATGTGGGGTGTCTTTTTTTGTGAATTCAAGTATCTTTCTGTTGATGATTATTCAGCAGTTAGTTGTAATTCTGGTGCTCTTGCAAGAGGGAGTGAGTGCACCTCCTCCTACTCTGCCATCCTAGAAGGGCTTTTTTTCTTTAAGTCAGAATTTCTGAAATGATTTTGTATCAAGCTGGCTTTCCCTTGCTGCACACGTAAAAAAAAAATTTTTGGAATGTCAAAAGAACCCCAGTTTGGTCTTTTAAGGTCTAGATTTCATTTAATTCCTAATTAAACAAGTACTTGTAGGAATAAATTGTGTGTGTGTGTGTGTGTGTGTGTATATATATATATATATATATATATATATATATATATATATATAAAATCTTCCCAGTGTCTCTCAACTGGGTTAACCCACTCAGTGTCTTTGAACTGAACAATATCTTTTCAGTGTCTTTGGGGCAACCCAGGTAGCTCTTCTTGAAACCAAGTTCAGGAAAACCCACTCCTCCAGAGAGGAGTTTATCTACCACTGGAATACAACTTAGGATCATCACACAGTAATGAGAGATGCAAGATCCAGGAGAGACTCATGCAAGTTCTTCTGGACTTATTAGGGGAAACACAGATTGTAACTGCTCACCCTCACCAAGCAGATTTGCATGAGAACTAACAATGTGCATGGGAACTTACAAGTCACCACCAACCAGAAGAATATGGGAAAGGTCAATAGGAATTGCCAGTCCACATGTCCTACCTACCTCCTAGAGTTCTCCAAGCCAGAGTCCATCTCAGCTAAAAGATGCACATGCCACCAGAAAGGATCCTAAGTCATAGTGATTGGCAAGAGACAACCCGGAAACCCACCCCATCACCATAAAATGCAATACTATGAGCCATGTGGCAGAGCAGTCCTTGTGGGTTCCCTTACCCTCCTGCTCTCTACCCAAGTGCCTTTCTCAATAATGTCTCTTGCTTTGTCAGCATGTGTGTCTCCTCAGACAATTCATTTCTAAGCATTAGACAAAAGCCCCCTCTTGGGCCCTGGAAGGGTTCTCCCTTCCTGCAAAAGACTCACCAGGAGGGGGATGGACACAAGATACCTCTGCTGGTATGAAGGCTTCAGATTATTGTAGAATTCAAGGAAAAGAGATGTTTGCTTTGGGTCACTTCCTTCCTTGCTAAAATTGCCAACTGAAGAAAAACACACAACATAAAAGTTGCAAATTAAGTTTTATTTGGGTAACTTACTGAGGAACATACCCCAGGAGACAGCCTCTCAGATAGCTCTGAGGAACTGCTCTGAAGAGGCAAAACATGAGCATTTTTGAAAAAAAAAAAAAAATGTAGTCTAACATCAAAGATTACTGCTGATCACAAAAAACTGACATCCCAAGTTAAAGAGTTTAGTCCTTTTCTATGTGAGGGAAAATGCATGAATCTTGGGCTCACTGAAATTATTCCTTAGATATGCAACTTAACTACCTAGGGCTGGTATCCAAAGCACAGAAAGCTTCCTGCTTTTCTCTATCCTAAATTCCTCTCAGGGCACACTGTCAGAAGGTGGAGAGCAGTTTCAGGGGCTGATGGACTGATCTTTGTTTACTGAAATGGAAGGCAGCTTTCCCTGTACAAAGTTTTTCTTCTTTTTAATATTTATCCATCTTGGCAAAAATGTATCAGTTTATCTTGACTGGGCAGACATTTGGTATATTGGTCCTCTTTATTATATGTTTCCTATTTCATTAAGCTTGCTCATAATTTTCTCATTTCCTCCCAATTTTTTTTTTTTTATTCAATGTATTCTGTTTTGGAGCTCATGGATTTCAGCCTGCCTTCTCATGTAAACACCTAAGTAGTTTTATGTACCTTTAGAATTACATCAGACATATTTTTATATGTAGTGTTTCTGTTTTCTTCCAGCTTTGAATATTTTGTTATTTACTTTATCCTTTCTTCCTCCATAATAAATTACTCATAAGTATGTTTCTTGGCTTCATATACATGGAAATATTTAACATTATCTCAATTTTTGGTTTTCTAACTTAATTGCATTGTGATCACAGAATGTGGGTTTTTTGATTCTATTCCTTTGATATTTATTGGAACTCAGTCTGGTTTGGTGTGTGGTTACTTTTCGTAAATGTACACATGTGCTTTGAAATATCATGTATTTTACAATTATTTGTTGCATTGTTTTGATATCTATTAGATGAAGCTTGTAGTGTTATTAAAATCTTCTATATCCTTATTGATTTTCCATTTCTTTGAACAAGAGGAGAAGTGTTAGAATCTCCTACTATGATACTGTATTATTTCATCTTTTTCCTTGTAGCTGTGTGTTTCTGCTTTATGTATTTTTAGATGCATACAAATCAATGGTGTGCTGATAAATGTTAGAAAATCTGCTTTCTGCAAAGAAAATGGTGCCCTCATTTGTAGTATTTTCCAATTTCTATAGCTCAAATGATCCCATCAAGCTATCAAGCTCAGGTCACTAAGTGCTAAGCTGAGAAATGAACATGTGTATGCATGTGTGTGCACACACACGTGTGTGTGTATGTTGGTATGCAATTTAATAGCTATAACCTAGCTTTCTTTTGTTAGTATTTACCTGGTATTGTGGCAAGAGACATATGGGCCCCCAGAGTAAATGGTCTGAATTCGTTCCCTGTGGACTGATACTCTGAAGACAGGAATAACAGGACAATTGAGAGAGGAGGCTGGGCCAGGCCCAGATAAAAGATAAGAGACCACACATTCCTCATTCTCAAAGTCAGGAGACCTCCCCCAACTACACATGCACAGAAAGACTCCTTGGACTCCTTGGAGGTCAAAAGGGGGATGATACCATGTGGCCAAACCTACCCATAGGCCTCTTTGTTACAATCCATCTTAGCTAAGAGATGCGTGTGCACACATGTGAAAATCCTGAGATGCACCAAATATAGACCTAGAATCAGGCAAATCAAAATGATTGGTCAAAGGAAACATGGAAAGAACACCCAAAATGTGATTCAAACTACCACGAGGGCACAACTTTCTCTGAGCTTACCCTTGTGTCTCTCCACATTTACTTTTTTTCCTAGTAAATGCTTTACTTGTTTCACTACTTTCTGTCATTGTGGGAATTCTTTTTTGCAAAGCCATAGGTACAGGGTCTTGTCACTGACCATGGGTCTAGTGGCTAGGATGCGGTGCTCTCACTGCCACGACCCAACCTCAATCACTGGCCAGGAACTGAAACCCTGCTTCAAGCTGCTGTGAACTGAGGCTACTGGAGATTAGTATGTCTTTTTCTGTTATTTCATGTTCTACTTTTGTGTACCCTACATTTAAATATGTTTCTTGTAAATAGCATAGGGTTGGATTTTATTTTGTAGCTGTGTTTACAGTCTTTACATTTAAGTGATTTAATTTACTGAAACATTTTAATTGATTTCAATTACTTAATTTTGTGTTTTAATTCCATGCTTTTTTTTTTTCTTTTCTCCTTCTTAATTTTTTTTCTTATTTCATTTATTTGCCCTCTGCTAAGCTAGAAGTTATGTTTGTTTTTATTCCTTTAATGGTTATTCTTGACATTTTAACATACATATTTAATCAAAATTGAAAACTTCCTTCCAAAAAAAAAACAAATTTCTAAGAACATTTTAACTTTGATAAGTACCCTCTTGACAAATTAATTTTTGTTTCCATGTGCTAAATGTTTTCTACTTTTATCCTAGTAGAGTTATTAGTATTTCAAACAGTGAGTATTTGTTTATACATAATTATGTATTTATCATTTTCTTACATTCATTAACCCTTCTTGTGTCTTGGAATATAATTACTGATGTTCAATATCAGTTTTATACAACTTAATTTTACTACTTCAACATCAGGAAACATTTCAACTCATAAGTTTTATCCAATATATTATTTTAATTGTATTTTTTCCTGTAAAGTAAATATATGCTTTCTGTTTTAGACTACTGATTTTTCCTCATTCATAGTAAAATTGTGATAAACCCACAATTAAACATTTAAGAAAATATTGTGAAAATCATTCAAATCACATTGATTTCTGTAGCCAATTGTTTTTGCTTTTTTCACTTTCCTTGGTAGGACCTCAGGAGCACAATCAAATAAAGGTTTGTACTATATATACTCATATGATATATATATATATATATATATATTAATTTTGCAACAAATGAATATGAGAAAATTTAAATAATAAATAAGTGTGCCTGCTGATTCTCTTTTTCACATTATCTCATTACAAAAGTTATATAATATTCATAATACATTAAAAATTCTAAACTGGATTTTTTGTAGAATGTAGATCAGGTTCTAAATCATATCATCATCTCATAATTATAGTGATGCTCTCTGTCACAAAGCAAAATACTCTGCATTTTGAAAAATATGTAATTTTAATCTCCCCACAAAACCCAAACATAATAAAAGCTGACTTTAAAAAGGCTTTCCAACAAATAAAATGGCTAATATGTTTTGCAGTAAGTTATTTTAACAATTGAGGTTTAAAGAGGTAAACATTTCTTGCTATACTGATGTGCAAGAATCAACTTAGAAATTATTTCCTCAGGATCAGTGTCATTGGGTTAGGTTAATAAAGTTGTTTCTTACATGATCTTTTAACAAAACAATCTTCTGAATTTATATTGAGCTGGGGGACCATGGCATCAATGATGTATATGATCTAATATCTTCTATTTCTAGTTCAGTTACCTTTTAAAGCCTGTGGGAAAATATCCATTTTTTTCTTCAGTATCAGCAAATTTGTAAAGATTGGAAAACAAAAGGATCGATATTCCCATATAAGCTTCAATTTGGAAGTTCTACAACATTGCCTGATAGCTTTAATCAGATAATCTTATCTGTCTCTGTTACATGTCAAACAATTCATTACTGTAAATATAAGGGACTGGTAATGAATAGCATCAATTTGAAGTAATCATTATAGCTTTAAGCTCTATATCCTTAAAGAGTGTGAGCCTGCATAATGTTTAACCAGAAGCAATTATAAGTGCGAGATATCAGCCTTTGAAACTGGCAGGTGAATTAGAACCAATATAAACTTTAATCTATTTTGAATGTCAGCTCCATGCCTATAAATTTAGTTGGCAGCTTGTGAAACTAAAAGAACTACAGTGGTGTACATTCTCATCAAACATATATCACAGTGACAGATGAATTGGTATATGTCTGAAATTGAATGAATTATATTTTGTATGGTGAAAAAAATTGAGCATATGGCAAATAAACATTTGGGAGTGATTATGAAACAACACACTTGCTTTCTACAGCATAATTTAGTCAGCTCACAAAGGTTTTAGGGTTGTTAACTAGACATATCCTTTTCTCTGATTAGCCTTAGGAAAAGTAATCTTCCTTCCTTCCTTTCTCCTTCCTTCCCTCCCTCCCTTCCTTTCTTTCTTTCTTTTTCTTTCTTTCTCTTTCTTTCTTTCTTTTTATTTTTTTTCTTTTCTTTCCTTCTTTTCCAGTGGCCTGCTGTAGCAAAATGAATTAAGATGAAAAATTACCAATTGATTAATCATAACCTATAATTCTGCAGTGACATTTTACTCTTTTGGTTCTTACAGAAAGAAACTAGACATAAAACTCATGGCTCAACCCTTAATTCTTTGTCTCTTAATTCTTCCCTTCAGTCTGGAAGTGCCTCTTTATTCTTCTTCATCTATCGTAGATCTACTCCTCTTCAAATATTAATGTTACATATTAATATTTATATATCAGTATCAAATACTATTACTAATACTAATGTTACTATTTCTCTAAATAATCCGGTTCATTTCAATCTATTATCTTAAGAACAGTTTACTTTTTTCTTAGATATCATTTTGATTTTTTTTCTAGGTGCTCTGAATGTAGGGATTTTCTCCTAACAGTATTGTAAGCTTCTGCAGGGCGAAATTCAAGAGTCAGTTTTAAGTTTTTATCTTATCTAACCTCTGAGCACTTGATATACTTGATCTGTCACTACATTTTGACATTTTTCTTCCCTTGTCTTCTAAAACATTATCCTCTTATTTCCCTCTTACCTCATTAACTAGTCCATCTTACCCCTTTGCTAATTAGTGATCATTTTCCCAACCAAAAAACCCTTTTTTCTTCCTTGTGCATATTTTTACCATAGGTAATTTCACCATTTGAATGGTTTCAAATGCCATGTGTATTCTGATGGCTTCCAAATGTATATCTTCAGCTTCTTTCTCTCTCTTAAACTCTAGAATTCTCTACTTGAATATTTAATGGAAATCTCAGACTTATCAGGTCCAAAGTGGAAATCTTGTTTTCTCTATCAAAATTTGTACATATTCCACTGTTTCACATCTAGGATAAATGTTATCATTACACAGCAAGTTGCTCAGGCCCCTAACTTAGGAGTCCTTGCCTCCTCTCTCTGTCTAACACCTTATATCCAATTCATTAGCAAGAATTGGAGTTAATTCTTAAAAAAATACATTAACACTATCCTTACCCAAGCCATCATCACAACTAACTTGCACTATTGCATTAGCTTTCTGTTAGATCTCACACTTTTTTCTGGCCTCATTACCTGTACACAAATTTCTTTGATTCTCCACAGAGGAGTCATAATGATCTTTAAAGAATAATGTTTCATAAAATTCAGAATAAAATCCTCCAAACATATTTTGTCTTATAAGTTTCTACTTAAACTTGAGCCAGACTACCTTCCAACCATAATCCCTACAACTCCCATTAACTTCCCCCCTTCAGCCACAGTATCTTTCTGTTTTCCTTGAAGTATTACTAAGTATGTACTCACTTCAGTAACTCTGCATGTGTTGTTTTGTCTGCTAGAAAGTCTCCTTCCTAGAGCATCACATCATTCCTTTTATCATTTTATAACCAACATTTATCTATCCAGTGACCTCCCTTGCCACCTTGAATAAAATATCACATATCTAGCAACAATCTTGATCTCCATACCCTGTAAGTTTGTTTTCATTGTGTTTATTATGTAAAACTGTATGCTCTTTCTCCATAGTGCACAAAAAAGAGGTCATGGGAGCATATAGTGAGAAGACAGACATCTATAAGTCAGAAATAAAGCTTCACCAGAAACCTGACACCTTGATCTTGGACTTCCTGGCCTCCAGAACTACCAGAAAATAAACTTATTTTGATTAAACCATTTAGTCTATAGTGCTTTGTTATGAAAATCTTATCTGACTAAGGGATCTCATCAATGAGCTTCTGACCCAAATGAACAACTGCATGGATATCCCACAGGTGTTCAAATTGAACATGTGAGACTGGACAAACATTACCCTCCCACCTCACTCCATTTGTTTCCAAGTACACCTTATCGTATGGCAACACTTTACATCGTCATGTAAAACAAAAATCTGAGAATTACCCTTGATTTCACCCTCTCCCTCACATCTGATTAATGACAAAATCCAAAGTTCCTATTTTATCATTACTTAAGACTATCTTACTTTCTCCATGTTTTTGCAATGACATCCCAGGTCCAAGGGTCACACTCTTCTTTTTATTAATTAATTTTAATCTCTCTTCTGCCTAATTTGTCCTTTTCAAAGTTACTCTTCACAGTGAAGCTAGAGTGGATTTTTAAATATACACTATATTCTTTAGGAAAGGTTTAGATTCACAGCAAAACTGAGCAGAAAGTACTGAGTGTTTTCATATATCCTCTCCAAACACACAGGCCCATCTTCCCCCACCATCAACAACTTGAACATGAGGGGTATGTTTTTAAAAATCCATGAACCAACATTGACACATCATCGTCACCAAAGTGCAATACATAGTTTATTTTAGAGATAACTCCAGGAGTACATTTCATGAATTTTGAGAAATAGATAATAAATATATTCAATATTATAGTTTCATACAGAACAGTTTCACTGCTCTAAAAATCATTTCCAGAATGTTGTATGTTTGAAACCATACAGTATGTAATCTTTTCAGATTGGCTTCATTTACTTAGTAGTAAACATTTAAGGTTTGTCCATGTCTTTTTGTGGCTTGATAGATCACATTTTCGGCACTGAAAAATATTCTATTGTATGGATGTACCATTGTTAATCCATTCACCTATTGTAGGCAACCTTGATTGTTTCAAGTTTTTGGCAATAATAAATAAAACTGCTGTAAACATACACATGCAGATTTGTGTGTGTGTGCGTGTGTGTGTGTGGACATGTTTTCAACTCATTAGGGTAAATACAAAGGAGTGCAAATGGTGGATTTTATAGTAAGAATATGTTTATTTTTATAAGAAACTGCCTTTCATACCATTTCACACATTTCACAGATTTCTTATCTTTGCTCCTCTATAGATAAGATAATTTTTTCCCCTCTTGCTCCTTTCAGGATTTTTGTTTTTTCTTTGTCTTTGACATTCTGTAGTTTGAAGAGGATATGCCTAGTTAAAGTGTTTTTGGCATTTTTCCTGCTTGGTATTCTCTAAGCTTTCTGAATCTCTGGTTTGGTGTCTGACCTTAATTTGGGGCATATTCTCAGTCATTATTGTTTCAAATATTTCTTCTGTCACTTTCTCCTCTTTCTTCATTACATGTAAATACAGTTTTTTTTAATGCAATATAATTAACATATTTGTTTCAGGTGTACAACATGATTTAATATTTGTATGAAATGCAAAATGGTCACCAAATATTAATCACCGTACATAGTTACACGTTTTGTTCTAGTGATGAAAACTTTTAAGATCAGCTCTCTTAGCAACTTTCAAATATACAATACAGTTTTAACTATAGTCACCATGCTGTGCATTACATTTCCAAGGCTTATTTATCTTATTTAGGTATGTTATATCTTTGAAGTTGTCTCACATGGCTTGGGTGTTCTCTTCTTTTTCTTCAGTATTTTTATTTTCTTTTTACCCTTCAATTTTGGAGGTTTTTATTGAGATATCCTCAGGCTCAGAGTTTCTTTCCTCAGCTATGTCTAGCTTACTAATAAACCCATCAAAGATATTCATTGCTCTTATAGTGTTTTTGATCTCTAACATTTCTTTTTTTGTTCTTTTTTAGGATTTCCATCTCTGCTTACACTGTCCATCTGTTTTTGCATGCTATCTGCTTTACCCATTAGAGCCTTTAGCATATTAATTATACTTGTTTTAAATTTCCAGTGTAATAATTCCAACTTCTCTTTCATGTCTGTTTCTGATACTTGCTGTGTCTCTTTAAATAGTGTTTTGTTTTTTTTTTTTAAGTTTATGTTATACCTTGCAATTATTTTTTGGTAACAGAACATAATGTATTGGGTAAAAGGAAATTCATAGACCTTTAGTAATGTGGTGGTGAGATATTAGGGAGGGGATGCATTATATCATCCTGTGATTAGGTATGAGTCTTTTAGGCAGTCTATGCCTCTGGACTATGGACTTCACAAGTGTTTCTTCACTTTCTTTTTTCTTCACCCTTTAGGTGGGACAGAATTGTTAGAGTGGGTTGGAGTTGTGCATTTCCATTTCCCCAGGTCAGAAAGGCTACCCCCAGGAGATTAGGCTGTATCTAGTTTCTCCTGAGGGCAGGCCTTCTTAAGAAAAGAGAGCTCTGATGTATTTCAAAACAGTTCCTTTCCCCTCCCCTGACCAGAAGCTCAATAAAACTTTTCACTGATTCTCTGATTTTTACTGTAACAATTGGGTCAAATGCTTGGAGGTAAAACTTGCAAAAGTATGCCTCCCCATGACTGGGTCCCCTGAGATTTTTAGTTATGATAATTGTACTCTCTGAGCCTCCAACAATTCATCCCTTGCAATTCAGGTTTTTCTACCCAGGAGCAATTCCTGTGGCATTTTCTGCTCTTGTGTCTGCTCAGGTAAGCCCTGATTCCCAGTATTTGTCTGTTTATCTCTCAAATCTTGGGGGCAGCAGTTACTTTGTGTCCTCATCTTTCCTATGAATCCAAGAGATGATTTTTTTTAGTCTGTTCAGCTTTTTACTTGTTGTTAGAGTGGAGTGGTGCCTTCCAATCTCCTTACTCATGGAACTGGAAACAGGAAATTGGCATTCTGTTTTTAATATCAAATTGCAATTTTCATTGCTTGTATATAGGAAAGAAACTGACTTCTGCATATTAACCTTGTATCCTACAACTATGACCTCATCATTTACTAGTTCTAAAAGATTTTATTTTTGTCTCGTGTTTTACATTTTCTACATAGACAATTAGGTTATCTGTACAGAGAGACAGCTTTATTTCTTCCTTTTCAATATTTATACATTTTATTATTTTGTCTTATTGCATTTGAGAGAACTTCCAGTATGATGAAAAGAGATGCTGAGAAGGGACTTCCTTGCCTTTTTCTGATCTTAGTGAAAGTATTCTAGTTTTTCACCATTAACTATAATTTTGATATTTTTGTAGGTATTCTCTCTGAAGTTGAGGAATTCCATCTATTTTTAATTTTCTGAGAGCTTCAACAATGAATGGATATTGTATTTTCTCAAATGACTTTTCTGCTTTCACATTGATGTAATTGTGAATTTTCTCCTTTTATCTGTTGATGTGATAGATTAAATTAACTGATTTTCAGATGTTGAACCAGCCTTATATATTTGGAACAAATTTCATTGGTCATGCAATATCTATATATATATACCTGTATATCTATCTGTATACTTCACTTGCTTCTAAAATTATTTATAATACTAAAGTTATTATTCTAACCTATAGAAACAATACTTAAGCAGAAGCTCCTGTCTGGATCTTAGTCCTACTCTTTGGAATATAACATGCCTTATCATGTGTTTATATGTGTGTTTTAGGGAAGTAAGGAGGCATGAAAAGCTGAAGACAATAATATTGTACACTTGTTTAGTGTTTCATTTATGCTATGCCCATGGCTAGAGAAACCCAAATCATTTTGAAGGGTTTTTCACTTCTACTCTATTCCTGACATCATTTCTCTTTTTATAGCCCTAGAACCAAACAGCCTCTTGCTCTCTTTAATTCCTCCTTCCTCCAAGGCCTGATATGTATAAGTATCATTAAAATAGGATTGTGATTAGGAAGACAAAATGTGGAGAATATATGAATCTTCCTAATACTGAAATTATGTTTGCGGGTTTTCCCCTCTGTTCTCCATTTTTTAAATGTATAATTCATTTTATACATTTTAAAATTCAATTTGCTAATATTATATTCAGGTTTTTGCAACTATGTTCCTGAGAAATATTAATCTGTATTTTTTTTAAAGTTTTTGTTTAGTTTGATATTATGGCAATCTTTACCTCATAAAATAAGATACAAAGTATTTTCTCTGTTGCTATCTTCTGGGAGAGATTATGAGGAACTGGCATAACTTCTTAAGTGGTTAATAGTATTCACCAGTGAACCCATTTCGGCCTATTTTTCTTTCTTTCTTTCTTTCTTTCTTTCTTTCTTTCTTTCTTTCTTTCTTTCTTTCTTTCTTTCTTTCTTTCTTTCTTTCTTCCTTCCTTCCTTTCTTTCTTTCTTTCTTTCTTTCTTTCTTTCTTTCTTTCTTTCTTACTCCCTTCCTTCCTTCCTTCCTTCCTTCCTTTCTTTCTTTCTTTCTTTCTTTCCTTCCTTCCTTCCTTCCTTCCTTCCTTCCTTCCTTCCTTCCTTCCTACCTTCCTTCCTTCCTTTCTTTCTTTCTTTCTTTCTTTCTTTCTTTCTTTCTTTCTTTCTTTCTTTCTTTCTTCTTTCCTTTTCTTCCTTTCTTCCTTTTTGTTGTTGAAAGTTACTAATTGTTGATTAAATTTCTTTATATATGTAGGAATATTCAGATTGTCTATTTTTGTGTGTGTGAGATTTGGCAGTTTGTGTCTTTCAAATAATGGGTTAATTTCATCTAGGTTATAAAATTTACGGGCATAGGGATTTTCATAATGTTGCTTTATTATCCTTTTAATGTCCATGGGATGAGCATTGGTGACCCTTCCTTATATTTCTGATATTTATCATTTATGCTTTCTCTCCTTTTCTTAGCCTGGATAGAGCTTTATCAATTCTGTTACTGTTTTCAAAGAACCAGATTTTGGTCTCATTGTTTTTTAATTGATTTTCAATTTTTAAGTTCATTCATTTATACCCTAATTTTTATTGTTTTATTTTTTGGAAATACATAAATTTTATTTGAGAACAGTTTTGATTTGAAACATTTCAAAGTACATAGGTTAAATAAGAAACTAATGACAAAAGAATCTTATTTATTAATATTTTTTCTTCCTAATCTTTATTGGAGGATAATTGCTTTACACTTTTGTGCCAATTTCTGCTGTACAACAAAGTGAATCAGCTATATTTATACATATATTCTCATATCCCCTCCCTCTTGATCCTCTCTCTCACCATCCATATCCCACCAATTAAGGCCATCAGCAACCATCAAGTTGATCTCCCTGTGATGTATGTTAAATAAGGAATTAATGTGATATATGTTAAATAAGAAACTAATGACAAAAGAATCTCATGTGATGTATGTTAAATAAGAAGTTAATGACAAAAGAATCTTATTTATCAATCTTTTTTTTTTTCTGATCTTTGTTGGAGGATAATTGCTTTACACTTTTGTGCCAGTTTCTGCTGTACAACAAAGTGAATCATCTATATTTATACATATTTCCTCATATAACCTCCCTCTTGATCCTCTCTCTCACCATCCATATCCCACCCATCTAGGTCATCAGCAATCATCAAGTTGATCCCCCTGTGTTATGAAGCACCTTCTCACTAGCCATCCATTTTACATATGATAGTGTATGTATGTCAAAGCTACTCTCTCTCTTTGTCCCAGCTACCCCTCCCATCCCTCATGTCCTCAAGTAAGTTCTCTATATATGCACCTTTATTCTTTCCCTGCCACTGGGTTAATCAGTACTGTTTTTCTAGATTACACATATATGTGTTAACATATGGTATTTGTTTATCTCTTTCTGATTTACTTTACTCTGTATAACAGATCCTATATCCATCCACCTGACTACAAATATCTCAATTTCATTCACTTTTATGGCTGAGTAATATTCCATTGTATGTATGTGCCACATCTTCTTTATGCATTCATCTGTTGATGGACATTTAGGTTTTTTCCAAGTCCTGGCTATTGTAAAAAGTGCTGCAATGAATATTGTGGTACATGTATCTCTTTGAATTATGGTTTTCTCAGGATATATGTGCAGTAGTGGGATTGCTAGGTCATATGGTAGTTCTAATTTTAGTTTTTTAAGGAATCTCCATACTATTCTCCATAGTGGCTATATCAAGTTACATTCCCACCAATAGTTCAGGAGGGTTCCCTTTTCTCCACAATCTCTCCAGCATTTGCTTTTTGTAGATTTTTTGTTGATGGCCATTCTGACCAGTATGAGGTGATACCTCACTGGGGATTTGATATGCATTTCTCTAATAGTTAGTGATGCTCAGCATCTTTTCATGTGCCTCTTGACCATCTGTATGTCTTCTTTGGAGAAATGTCTATTTAGGTTTTCCACCCATTTTTGGATTGTGTTGTTTGTTTGATTGTTTTTGATATTGATGTTCATAAGCTGCTTATATATTTCAGAGATTAATCCTTTGTCAGTTGCTTTGTTGGCAAATATTTTCTCCCGTTCTAAGGGTTGTCTTTTTGTCTTCTTTCTGGTTTCTTTTGTTATGCAAAATATTTTAAATTTCATTAGGTCCCATTTGTTTATTTTTGTTTTTATTTCCATTACTCTAGGAGATGGGTCAAAATGAATTGTGCTGTCATTTATGTCATAGAGTGTTCTGCCTATGTTTTCCTCAGAGTTTTATAGTGTTTGGTCTTACATTTAAGTTTTTAATCCACTTTGATTTTATTTTTTGTGTATGGTATTAGGAAGTGCTCTAGTTTCATTCTTTTACACATAGCTGTCCAATTTTCCCAACACCACTTATTGAAGAGCCTGTCTTTTCTCCACTGTATATTTTTGCCTTCTTAGTCAAAGCTAAGGTGACCGTATGTGTGTGGGTTTATCTCTGGGCATTCTATCCTCTACCATTATTCTATATTTCTGTTTTTATGCTAGTACCATACTCTCTTCTTTACTGTAGCTTTGTAGTATAGTCTGAAGTCAGGGCCTGATTCGTACAGTTCTGTTTTTCTTTCTCAAGATTGCCTTTGCTATTCAGGATCTTTTGTGTTTCTATACAAATTGTAAAATTTCTTGTTCTAGTTCTGTGCAAAATGCCATTGGTAATTTTATAGGGATTGCATTGATTCTGTATATTGCTTTGGGTAGTATAGTTATTTTGACAATGTTGATTCTTGCCATCCAAATTCATTGATTACATCTAGTAGTCTTCTGGTGACATCTTTAGGATTTTCTATGTATAGTATCTTGTCTTCTTCAAACAGTGACAGTTTTACTTACTTTCCAATCTGGATTCCTTTTATTTTCTTTTCTTCTCTGATTGCTGTGACAAGGACTTCCAAAACTATGTTGAATAGTAGTGATGAGAGTGGACCTCCTTGTCTTGTTCCTGATCTTAGAGGGGCTGCTTTCAGTTTTTCACCATTGAGAATGTTGTTTGCTGCGGGTTTGTCATATATGGCTTTTATTATATTGAGGTATTTTCCTTCTATGTCCACTTTCTGGAGAGTTTTTATCATGGATGGGTGTTGAATTGTATCAAAAGCCTTTTCTGCATCTATTGAGATTATCATATGCTTTTTACCCTTCAGTTTGTTAATATGGTGTATCACATTGAGTGATTTGAGTATATAGTAGAATCATTGCATTCCTGTGGTAAACCCCACTTGATCATGGTGTATGATCCTTTTAATGTGCTTCTGGATTTTGTTTGCTAGTATTTAGCTGAGGATTTTTGCATCAATGTTCATCAGTGTTATGGTCCTGTAATTTTCTTTTTTTTAATGATATCTTTGGTTTTGGTATCATGGTAATAGTGGCCTCATGAATGAGTTTGGAAGTGTTCTTCCTTTTGCTATTTTTTGGAAGAGTTTGAGAATAGCTGTTAGCTCGTCTCTTAATGTTTGATAGAATTCACCTGTCAAACCATCTGGCCCTGGCCTTTTGTTTGTTGGAAGATTTTAATCACAATTTTAATTTTGGTGCTTGTGATTGGTCTGTTCATATTTCCTATTTCTTCCTGGATCAGTCTTCGAAGGTTGCACTGTTTGAATAATTTGTCCATTTCTTCCAGGTTGTCTATTTTATTGGCATATAGTTGCTGCTAGTAGTCTTTCATAGTCCTTTGTATTTCTGTGGTGTCAGTTGTTAATTCTCCATTTTCATTTCTAATTATGTTGCTTTGTGTCTTCTCCCTTTTTTTTTTCTGATGTGTCTGTCTAATGGTTTATCAATTTTTTTCTCTCCTCAAAGAACCAGCTTTTAGTTTCATTGATCTTTGCTATTGTTTCCTTCATTTCTTTTTAATTTATTTCTGATCTGATCTTTATGATTTATTTCCTTCTGCAAAATTTGACCTTTTTTGTTCTTCTTTCTCTAATTGGTTTAAATGTATGGCTAGGTTGTTTATTTGAGATTTTTCTTGTTTCTTGAGGTAGGATTTTATTGCTATAAACTTCCCTCCTATAACTGCTTTTACTGCATCCCATAGGTTTGGGGGCATTGTGCTTTCATTATCATTTGTTTCCAGATATTTTTTTGATTTCCTCTTTGATTTATTCAGTGATCTCTTGGCTGTTTTGTAGAGTATTGTTTAGCCTCCATTTGTGTGCATTTTTTTACAGTTTTTTTCCCTATAATTAATATGTACTCTCATAGTCAGGAAAGATGTTTCATATAACTTCAAATTTCTTAAATTTACAAAGGCTTGATTTGTGACCTAAGATGTGATCTATCCTGGAGAATGTTTTCTGTACACTTGAGAAGAAAATATATTCTGTAGTTTGGGGATGGAATGTCCTATAAATATCAATTAAATCCATCTGGCCTAATGTGTCACTTAGAGCTTGTCTTTACTTATTTATTTTCTGTTTGGATAATTGGTCCATTGGTGTAAATGGAGTGTTAGAATCTCCTACCATTATTGTGTTACTGTTGATTTCCCCTTTTATGGCTGTTAACATTTGCCTTATGTATTGACATCCTCCTATGTTGGGTGCATAGATTTTTACAATTATTATATGTTCTTGGATTGATCCATTTGATGATTATGTAACATCCTCCCTTTTCTCTTGTAATTGTCTTTAAAGTGTAATTTGTCTAATATGTGTATTGCTACTCCAGCTTTCTTTTGACTTCCATTTGTATGGAATATCTTTTTCCATTCCCCCATTTTCAGTCTATATGTGTCTCTAGGTCTGAAGTGAGTCTCTTGTAGACAGCATATAAATGGGTCTTCTTTTGGTATCCCCACTCAGCCAGTCTATGTCTTTTGGTGGGAACATTTAATCCATTTCCATTCAAGGTAATTATTGATATGTATGTTCCTATTACCATTTTCTTATTTTTGGGGGGTTTGGTTTTGTAGGTCTTTCTTTTGTTTGTGTTTCCTGCCTAGAGAAGTTCCTTTAGCATTTGTTGTAAAGCTGGATTGGTGGTACTGAATTCTCTTAACATTTACTTTTCTGTAAAGATTTTGATTTCTCCATTAAATATGAATGAGATCCTTGTTGGGTAAAGTAATCTTGGTTGTAGGTTTTGCCATTTCATCACTTTAAATATATCTTGCCTCTCCTTTCTAGCCTGCAGTGTTTCTTTTGAAAGATAAGATGTTATTCTTATGGGGGTTCCCTTGTATTTTTTTTTTTTTTGCTTTTATCTCACTGTTGTTAATATTTTTTCTTTGTGTTTAATTTTTTGTTAGTTTTATTAATATATGTTTTGGCATATTTTTTCCTTGGGACTGTATAGGAGTCTGCACTTCCTGGACTTGACTGACTATTTCCTTTCCCACATTGGCAAAGTATCAACTATAATCTTTTCAAATATTTTCTTAGACTGTATCTTATTTTCTTCTTTTTCTGGGATGCCTATAATTCAAATGTTGGTGAGCTTAAAATTGTTTCCAACAACTCTGACTGTCCTCCATTCTTTTTATTCCTTTTTCTTCATTTTCCTTTGTGTCAGTTATTTCTACCTTTCTATCTTCCAGCTCACTTACTTATTCTTCTGCCTTGGTTATTCTGCTATTAATTCCAACTAGAGTATTTTTAATTTCAGTCATGTTGTTCATTACACTTTGTTTGGTCTTTAATTCTTCTAGTTACTAGTTAAGAATTTCTTGTATTTTCTCTATTCTTTTCCGAGATTTTGGATCAGCTTTACTGTCATCACTCTGAATTCTTTTTCAAGCAACTTCCCTATTTCTTTTTCATTTATTTGGTCTTGAGTATTTTTATCTTGCCCTTTGCCTGCAAGATATTTCTCTGTCTTTTAATTTTGTCTAATTTACAGTATTTGAGTTCTCCTTTCTCCAGGCTACAGGGTCATATTTCCTTGTGCTTCTGTTCTCTGACCTCAGTGGTGGCATTTTTCCAGTGTTTTCTGTAGTCTTCCATTGAGAGGGACTGGTGCCTGAGTTCTAGTGATGGTGCTAAGTCTTTTCCATCTGCTGATCAGATCCATATCAGGTAGTGTGTTTTGGAGTGTCTGTGACCTTAGCATGATTTTGGGTAGTCTGTGTGCTTATGGGTCAGTTTGTGTTCTTGTCTTGTTTTTTGTTTGTTGTGAGGCATCCAGCAATGGGAGCTGCATGGATATGGGTGGAGCCAGGGCTTGGATTCAGACAGAGGCCTCTGTGAGAGCACCTGGTGATTAATCTTCCCTGCAGCTGGGAATTCTGTAGTCATCCAGCATCCTGGACTTGGTGCTCCCACCCCAGAGCCTCAGGCCCAACTTCTGGTCAAGGAACCAAGACCCTGCAGGTCACTTGTTTGGCAATAAAGGGGCTTAAAATAAAAGACTAACCTAGTCCCAGACTAATGGTAAGAAGTTAAATCCAACAAACAAAAACAAAAACAAGGGAGCATGCACACTCATGAAAGAAACAAAAACATAAGCAAATAAAACCAAAAAAAGAGATCGACCAGAGAAAAAAAGACCAGAAAGAAATCAGCCAATTAAAATCCAGTAAAAACAAATAATCAAAAATACAAAACAAGAGCAGAGTTCCAAGTGAAGAATGAAGCAAAGAAACAAAACAAACCAACAAAAATGATTTTAAAAAAGAGAGAGAAAAGGGAGAGAAGACAGAATAACAGAAGAGCAACGTAGAAATAGAAATTAAAAGAATAAAATAAAAACATTAAAGAAAAGAGAAAAAAATAGGCAAACTAAACCCCAGAGAAATGGTGAAAACAAAATCAAACAAAAACAGAAACAAGGAAGGACACACTCATGCAAAAGAAACAAAAACAGAACCAAATAAAATGCAAGACAGCAACCAGATAAAGAGAAGAAGCTGAAAGTGAAATCAAACAATTGGAATCAAAACTAAGAAAAACAAAAAACCTAAAAACAAAACCAAAGCAGTGTGCCAACTGAAGGATAAAGCAAGGAAACAGAGCAAACCTATAAAAATAACTAAAAATAAAATAAGTAAAATAAAATAAAATAAAAAGGGAAAAACGCAGGACAATAGCAAAACAAAGTAGAAAAGGAAATGCAAAAAAAAAATTAAAAATTTATTAAAGAAAAGGAAGAAAAACTAAGGGAAAAGAACAGCACAAAAGAAAAGCAAACTATACACATGAGGATGAGTCAAAAATTATCCGCACTCTGGCTGTAGAATTTATCTTAATTAACTTTTAGAAAAGACAAATACATCATTATTTGACATAATCTCCTTGCTTTTCAATACACTTTGTCCATCAATAAGGTTTCATATTCCCTCATTAAAAATGTTTTAAGTTGAGCTGCAAGCTATGAATGCACAACTGTCTTCACTTCTTCATCAGAAGTGAATATCCATCCTCATAGGGCTATTTTCAGGGGACCAAACAGGTGATAGTCTGATGAAGCAAGATCAGGACTATAGGAAGGATGATTTAATGCCTCAGAACAAAGATTTTTGCAGAGTATCAACAGTGTGGGCAGAAGTGTGCAGATATGCATTGCCATGCAAGATCACAACACCTTTGGATGGCAGTCGTCTGTGTTTAATCTGAAGTTTAGGCTTCAGCACAAATTTTTAAAACCTAAATCTGTCATGGATTATTTCATAGGCAGAGCCATGGCTGATTTGCATATGATTTGACACATAATCCACTGTCACTCATCTATTTGACAGAATCATTTCACATCTATGCTCAATTTTGTCATTAGCTATGGATGTGGATGAGCATCCAGCTCCTTCTTGATGGCTAACATTTGTGTGACCTTCCTTGAACTTCTCTATCCATTCATACACACTTCTTAGTGTCAGGATATTTTCTCCATACTATGCATGAAGTCTTTGATAAATAACAGCACCAGGTACACCCTCAGACCACAAAAAATGAATCACTGCATGCTGCTCTTCTTTCATGCAAATCACAAGTAGGGCATCCATTTTTCCTCACACATTAGTTACAAATGAAGTGATGTAACATGTTCACACCTGCACAGCAGTGACTGGGGAGACAGTTGCCTTGAATGATAAGCACTGATAAGACAGTGTGGGCAAAAGAAGTTTTAATATAACTGGAGTGCGGATAATTTTTGACTCATCCTTTTGTGTGTGTGTATGTGTGTGTGTGTAAATAAAAAATAAAAATAAAAAATATGTTATAAATTATGAAATTCCCAAAAGACTAAATTAAAATAAAATACTAAAGCAACAAACAAACCAAAAGAACTTAAAAAAAAAAAAAAAAACAAAGAGACAGAACCAACAACAAAATGAATTAGAATAGAATGAATACTAATAATTATGTTTCCTTGAGGTCTCAGCTATAACTGTCCTTGCATGCGCCTTGATCCCCAGGCCACCTCTGCCTCCCCAAGAGGCCCTTCTCTGCCTTTCGTTTGGACTCTGGATCTGCTGTGAGTCCTATGGGGACCCTTAGACTCTGATCTGGCCCAATTTCCATGTGTGCTTGCCCCCAAAGTCCATAGCTTCCAGAGCTAGACATTTTTCATTTGTGAGAATGTTCATCATCTACTCTGCTGTTCCACAGAGGCAGGATCAACCTAGCTGATCATGGGGATTTAATCTGCAGCTTGTACAGCTAATTGAAAGATTTTCTATCCTCTCCCTTAGTCCCCCATCTATGGGGTTCATCTTTGGTTTTATCCCATATTTGCCTGTGGTCCACCCACAGGAGTCTGGTCCTGGGGCTTCTTTGGATCTCTTGGCCCCACCTCAGTGAAGACAGGGCACAGAGGTGATATGACTGCTTTGATTGCAGGAGCCCCAATAATAGCACCAAATGCACAGGGAAGCCAGTGGCCATGGTTGCAAGAGATATGGCCCCAGTGAGTGCCAGCCCTGGCCAGTTTTTTTCTGGTGCTCAGTAGCAGGTGTGTGTGGGCCAGTCCTTGAGGGGGCTTTCTCTGTTACTTGGAGTCCAGTGCATGACAGTTAGCTCTGGACGGGGCTTCCTTTATTTTTCATCAGAGGTGCCAGTGTGTGGGGAAAGAGAGGCTACAGTAGTGGCTTCTCCCTCTGAGTGTGACTCAGCAGTATCACCTTGCTTCCATTGCAGTCCTGTCTTCATCCATAGGTATTCCCTGTTGTGGATTTCCTCCCTCCCATCCCCTCATTCCATCTCCCTGCAACCAACAGCAGTTCTCATCTTAGGCCTGCTCTCTGATACCCATAATCCCACTCCCGGGCCCCTTGCACACCGGTGAACACATGTCTCCATCTAGGACATGCAGGGCTGCAGTAAGGACTGTCTGAGTATTTCTCACTCTATCCCATTTACTGCAGATCAGCCACTTTACCCCCTTCTGACAGCCCCAAATGCCTCCCTTCTGTCCCAATCAATTTCTCCATAAAAAAGGGGTTTCCCCATTAAAGAAGCGGTTTCCCCAAATTTGTGAATCTCTCCTCTGCCTCAGCTGCCCCACTATGGGGTGCAGATCCTGTCCCGTTTCCTCTCCTCCTCCTTCTCCCTTCTTCTTCTTCTTTTTTTTTTTTTTTTTTTGTCCTACCCAGTTATGCAGGGATCTTTATAGTCCTTTCCAGTGTGCAGGTCTTCTGCTAGTGTTCAGCCAGTTTTCTGTGAGAATTGTTGCATCTACAGTTGTATTCCTGATGCATCTGTGGAGAGAGAAAAACTCCATGTCCTTCTACTCCATTGCCATCTTAACTCCTCTCTCATCATTTTTTCTTATATGCTCAATGCTTTATGTGTTTGCTCTAAGAAATCTTTCTCAACCCAAGGTTTTAAAATATTCTATATTTTCTTCTATCTTTACCATTTATGTTTGGATCTATGATTCTTCTTTGAAAAATTTTAAGGGTATGATGAGGATTTGAAGTTGTTTTTTTTTTATATACATATTCAGTGATTTGAGCACAATTTCTTAGGAAAGAATTTCCATTTTCCAATGACTTCTGTTCCTGTTTACGTTAAAGATCACTTAAATCTATAAATGTGGGTCTATATCCATATTTCCTGATATTTTTCCTTTGATGTATTTGTCCATCAATGTTTTTTTTTTCTAAGTTTTGATGTCAGATAGATTGAGTCCTCAAACTTTGTTTTCCATTGTAAAATTTCTTGTAGCTGTTATGTGTTCTTTGAATTTTCATCTAAATTATGCTGGCATTTTACATTCTTGAGTCAACTGTGTGACCTCAGAAATCTTAAGCATGCAGGGAAAAGTTGTTCTCTCCACTTTTTCCTTTTCTTTATGTGTTGTGACCCTGGTCTCCAATAACCCACTAGGTTTAAGGATAAAATGCAACAGCAGCAGTGTAACAACATAAGAATTTACATCTGGAAAAATACCTTTTGTAGGGTGTCATACTGTGTCCCTGAGGTGGATGTGCTCACATGGACTCCATGTGTGTGTGCCTCAGAAGTCAAGAGCAACTCCAAAGAGCATTTTCCTTTTACCCAATTGTGTGGGCTGAAATGTATGAGAAAAGCAACCCAGTTCTCTCTACCACATATCAGTGCAGCCTGAGTGATTGATCAGTGGGTTTCACAGAAATTGGAGGGAAGTCACATCACCTTCCTTTTGGGGAGACTTTGATAACCTTAGCTAGTGAATAAAAAAAAAAAAGAAGGATTACCCCCAGGTGTGCATCTCAAATCTATGCAAGTAGCTCAGCTCACATCAGAACTCTGGAAGAACTCGGTTTTTGAATTGTGAATTCAGGCAATGAGTATACAGTAACACCCAGCAAAACCAACAAGCAGCAGTTGTGGTCCCAATGCAGGAGCACACCAGCAGATTTAGGTATTTTCCCAGGCTGTTGCTGCCATTTCATAGAATCGGTTAGTAAACAAGAGCAGTCTAATGACATATCTTTCCATTTGAAAGGGAAACTACTCTGCTCATTGCACCAATTATTCTGTTATTATTCAGGTATTATGAGGCCAACCAAGCAGGACATAACTGCTATTGAAAAGGTCATTGGTTATACTCATAGATCCCAAGAGAAGGAGGCGTGCTGTGCCAAGGGGGAGGCTGCATGAGGAAGCACTGGGGTCAATTGGGAGGCTGAGAGAATAGGGGAAATTGTGGACAAGAATCTTTATTATGGTTTCCACAGGAAGGAAAGGTCAAGATAGCTTAGCTTGGGCTAGTTTGAATAATTTGGGACTCCAGGTCACAGAGGTTTCCCCTAGTTGTCTGGTAATTGGAGCTGGGGTTATTTAAGGCAGGTGGATAATGCCCCTGAGTGTGAGAGCCCCTTAAAGAAAGTGGTTGATGGTGTGGGATGTGTATTGTTTGATTTATATTTGAAAGTTATGCTCCTGAATGAGTTGTTTACTCTCTCTTGTAATTGGCTAGCACCAGGAGGGGAAGTTCCTCCAGAGTCTAAAAGGCCCCAGATGTCAAAGTATCAAAATTAAAAAAATAAATAAAAATGCATCATTAATAGAATGTATATAACAGATTATTTTGATTACTTTAGTTTTACATTAAATCTTGAAATCAGTTAGTGTAAATCCTTCTACTTTGTTCTACCTTTTCGAAGTTGTTTTGACTCTTCTAGATTGTTTGAATTTCACATAAATTTAGAATCAGCTTAACAATATCTAAAAAACTCCCATTGAGATTTATTGTAACATTTGTGAAATATGTAGTGATGCGCCTTGTTTCCTTTATGGTTGATATTGGTAGTTTGTGTCTTCTTTCCTTTTTTAAAATTGACTAGTCTTACTGAAGAAATATAAATTCTATTATGTTTTTAAAGAGCCAATCTCTGAATTGTTGATTTATCTATTGTTCAAATGCTTATATTTTATTGATTTGTACTTGGATTTTTATTGTTTTCTTTCTTCCACTTACTTTGCTTTGAGTTGGCTTTTAAAATTCCATTTTAAGGGACTTCCCTGGTGGTGCAGTAGTTAAGAATTCACCTACCAATGTAGGGGACATGGGTTTAATCCCTGGGACAGGAAGATCCCACAAGGGCTAAGCCTGTGCACCACAACTACTGTGCCTGTGCTCCAGAGCCCATGAACCACAACTGCCGAGCCCATGTGCTGCAACTACTGAAGCCTGTGCACCTAGAGCCTGTGCTCCACAAGAAAAGCCACTGCACTTCTGAGAAGCCTGTGCACAGCAACAAACAGTAGCCCCCTGCTCACCGCAACTAGAGAAACCCCACACTCAGCAATGAAGACCCAACACAGCCAAAAATAAATAAATAAAATAATAAATAAACCTTTAAAAATAAATAAATTCCATTTAAAAATGTAGTTATAGATCAATATTTCTCCATCTCATTTTATAAAATGGGCCTTCTAATTTATAAGCATACCTTTAGAGACCACCTTAGTTGCATTCAACAAATTTTTATTTGTTTTCATTATCTTCTGTTTTAAAAAATATATAAATATGTTTGTGTGTGTGTTTATATATGTAAATTCTCTTTTTTTTCTTTGATTCATGGGTTATTAAGAAGAATGTTATTTAGTTTAAAAATACTTTGAGAGT
Source organism: Hippopotamus amphibius kiboko (assembly GCF_030028045.1). NCBI lineage: Eukaryota > Metazoa > Chordata > Mammalia > Artiodactyla > Hippopotamidae > Hippopotamus > Hippopotamus amphibius. The sequence continues at coordinate 59,977,030 of NC_080203.1, read as the reverse complement.
TTTTAGATGGTCATTTTTTAATTTCTACTTCAATAACATTTTATCAGAAAAAATACTCTGAATGATTGTAAATTTTTTAAATTTATTGATAGTGATGCTTATGGCCTAAAATAGGGTCTCTCTTGTTGACTCATCCAGAGGAAGTTGAGAAGAATGTGCATTGTGTAGTCATTGAATGTAGTGGTTTTCTGATATCTCAAAATGGTTGATAGAGGCATTGAAATCTTCTATACACTTACTAAATTTTGTCTGTTTCTACTAAATACTGAGTGAAAGTTTTTTCAAATCTCCAAATATAAATTTTAACCATGTATTTCTCTCTTTAGTTCTGTCAATTTTTGCTACATATATTAGAAATTTCTGGTATTAAGCAGGTATATATTCTAAATGGTTTTATCTTCTTGATGTATTAACATTTTTATCATTATGAAATATCTCTCTAGTAATAATTTTTAACTCTGCTTTCTCTAATAATATAGCCACTTCAGATTTCTTATAATTAGTGCATTTGCAGTGTATCTTTTTCCTATCATTTTACTTTTAGACTATCTGATTCTTTCTTTCTTTCTTTCTTTCTTTCTTTCTTTCTTTCTTTCTTTCTTTCTTTTTTGGCTGTGTTGGGTCTTCATTGCTGTGTGCAGGCCTCCTCTAGTTGCAGTGAGTAGAAGATACCCTTCATTGCAGTGCATGGACTTCTCATTGTGGTGGCTTCTCTTATTGCTGAGCATGGGCTCTAGGTGCATGGGCTTCAGTAGTTGCAGCACGCAGGCTCTGTAGTTGTGGCTCATAGTCTCTAGAGCACAGGCTCAGTAGCTGTGGCACACAGGCTTAGTTGCTTTGTGGCATGTGGAGTCTTCCTGGGCCAGGGATCAAACCCATGTCCAATGCATTGGCAAGTGGATTCTTAACCACTGCACCACCAGCAAAGCCCCTGGACTGTCTGATTCTTGATTTTTAAAATGTGCTCCTTATAAACATATAATCCAATAATTGAAATTTGCTTTCATTTTATTTACCCTGATAATTTCTGACATTTAATTGTGGGTGTTCCCTTAATTTATATTAAATATAAGTGTTGATATGTTTTGGTTTAAGTCTAAAATATTGGCGTGTGATTTGCCTCATTTGACACTTGTACCTCTTTCTACCCTTTGTAGCTCTTGCTTGATAAATGTGGACATTTTTTAGCATTCCATGGTATATTTTCCATTGGGTTTTTAGTTATATCTTTGTTATTTTTAAGTGGTTGCTCTAGATTTGCAATATATATCTTTATCTTATGATAGTCTACTTTTAGAAAAATATTCTATTACTTCATAATCAATATAAAATATTACAAATGTATATTTCCAATTACCTTCTTTCTTCTCTTTTTGTTCTTGTCATGTATTTTACTTCTAAATAGGTTATAAATTGTAATAGTTTTAATTCAGTCAATAGTTTTTAAAGACATTTAAGTATATATGCATACATATAAATATATGTATGTGTGTGTGGATATTTTTTAAAGTTTCTTTATAGCTACTGACGTATTTACCCTTAATACTCTTAATTGTTTTCCTAGAGCCCTGAAATTCTATCTAGTATTTTTTGCCTTCATTCTAAATAGCTTACTTTATCAACTATTTCAGCACAGTTATGCTGAAGACAAATTCTTTCCTCTTTTTCTCTCTTAAAATAACTTTTTCGTGTTTATCTTTTGAAGCTCATTTTTGAATTCTAGGTTGACAGCTCTTTCTTGTCAACATTTTAAAGATGTTTTATTTTAGCTCCTTAAAAATTGCTTATTTGCTTTTGTCTCTATTGTTTCTAATAAGAAACATACCATTATTCATAGCTTTGTTCCTTTCATGTAATTTATTAGATTGTTTTCCTCTGGCTCTATTAATGATTTTATTTTTATCTTTCCTTTTCAGAAATCTGAGTATGATTTGTATATTTGTAATTTCCTTTTTATTTATCTTGCTTAGTTTTTTTTTTGTTTGTTTTGAACTTTATGGTTGTATGTACTGCTACCTTTGATTTTGGAAAATTATCATCCATTGTCTCTTCAAATATTTATTTTGCTCCATTCTCTCTCATTTTTCCTTCTTAGCCTCCAATTGGTCAGACATTAGAATGCTTAGTGTTATCCCACAGATCTCAAATGCTTTATTTTATTTTTTACCTCTTTTTATTTATTTGTTTAATGTTTCACTTTGGATATCCCTATTGATCTGTTCACTGCTTCTTGTGTCTGCTGTGTCCTGACTGCTTATTATTTTGTTGGAAAACTTCTAAACAGACATGGTATCCAAAAGAACAATAGAGATTAAGTATTGTGTATGCCCAGGAGAAGGCATACCCCTTCTTCCTTCAAGACATTAGTGTGGGAGATTGAGACACTCAACTGTGTAGTTGATCTGAGACTACTGTTTGCTCTTTATTTAGATTCACTCACCACAGGCTTCACCTGACTTGAGGGTATTAAAGTAATTTTCCCTCCACTAGGACTAGGACCTGAGTACTAGGAAGTTTTCTCTCAGTTTTCCCACCCAGTCCTTTTGCAAAACTCATGGACTTGTGCTTCACTGGTGGATTTCTCATGGCTTCATTTCTACAAGTAAGCCAATACCACTATCTTGTACTTGGTTAAGGCTCATAATGTACATGGTGTTACAGTTCTCCTTCCCTGCCTTTACATTTCAGCAGACCTATGGACCTGTTATATGTTGTAATAAGTTTATTTCAGCACTCCTGACATTCCCCAGTAGTAATTGGACTCTTCCTAGTGCTCAGTGGAAATCCCAGAATGATTGTATGGTTTATCTGAATTCTCCTGCTTTGACCTCAGATTTCAGAAAACTCTAAGCACCTGCATCTTAGAGATGTTCTCTCTCAGATTTCTTGCCTTTCCTACAACCTTTCTCATAAGCACTTGTTGAAACCCTTTAGAAAAAAAGTTGATGGTATTTAAAGACTCCTTATCCTTATTTCTGGAGCTTGCAGAGACAATAACCATCATGTTAGTTAGTAACCAGCCTTTTAAAAATCTGTTGAAATTTTATCTATTATAATATTGAGCTCTACTTAATTATTCATGCTGAAGAATTTAGGGAGAAGAGTACTTATGCCTACAACTTACTCTGAAATACATTTAAAAATCTGATTCATGGATAGATAGAGGGATTCACATATGGCTAGATATATAATAATGCAAATATAATGGGATGTTAATGGTTCAAACTATATGTTACTTATATGGGTGTTAACTGCAAAAGTCTTTTAACTTGGCTGTATATTTGAAACTTTTCATAATGAAATGCTGGATTAAAAGTTTTGCTCTGTCATTGATGGTATATTTCTTCTCCCATTCTTATGCTAAATTTGAAAGCTACTATGGAGTCCCCTCTCTCCCAGGAAAGCTGATTAACTTTTGTGGTTTTAATTTATTGTTTTTCTTTGCAACAGCAGGTCTCTGAATGGATTAAACATATGCTGCTGTAGGTTGTGTGACTTCTTCTTAATGAGGTATGAACAAAGATTCTCTTGCTGCTTTCTAAATTGAGGCATATCTGCATATGTCATTATGAACCATTTAAGGTTATTGATATACATTGCCAAAGATCTTTCTGGAAATATTATATGAAATAATACTTCCACCACTTTTTTTAAAGAGTTACACTTTAATACACCTCTAAATATTTTATTCTTCCTATTGTATCAGTAAAAATTATTTTGGTTTCTTTGCATTTCTTCCATTACTGGGAAGATTGAACATGTACTTACATGTTTATGCAGCAATATATTTTATACCAGTGGACATGTTAAGGAAAACTCTTGTTAATTATGTTTATATCAATCTTGAATGGTAAAGACATCACCACCAAAACATTCTGCTGAATATTATTACTATTAATAATAATGTGATAGCTACCATTTATTGAAATTTAAGCTAATTATTTATATGCAGTGTAATAGAGCCAAGAGCATTTAGCATTAAATATTTAATAAATATTTCCATTTCACAGATGAGCAAAATGAGAATTACATATAGTTTTTTGCTCAAGGTCTCATAGATAAGAAGTAATACGTCACTTATTGAGACATAGTTATCTCTTATGACAAAGTCATATGGAACAGTACATTAATATTTAATTCTCCTAAAGTCTATTTATAAATAAAAACAATACACTATGAGCATGTATTGCCCATTTTTGAAATGTTTTCTGTTTTTATCTTATGTATATCCTCTGTTGAAAATTTCCCTTGTTTACTATGATGTGAAGAATAATACTTGTGTTTACCTCAACTGTACTACTTAATCTTTTAAGAAAGATGAAATATTTATATGAATGTTCCAGGATGTGGGAAACAAGTCTTTTACCACTTCTATATTATTACTGACTTTATAACCACCAATTCCTAGAATAACTTATAGACTCCAAACATATTTAGGGAATTGTAAATATTTGAAGAAACAATAATTAGTGATAGTCTTATCTTAATACCTCTGATATTGTATAATAACTTCTAATGAATGTCAAATTATAGGAGTTATTATTATTTTACATTGAAGTGGTCATTTTTGGTAAAACATCAATATATTTTACTCATTTTCTTATACAGACAAATTTTAAAAAAACAGAACATATTCTGATCCACTGGGGTTAAGATACAAAGAATAATTTTATGAGCCCTTATGGCAGAAAAGAACACTGAGAAGAAATAGCCTAATCAGATATTTGATATAGAACTTATTTTAAGACAATGTAATGTACACTTTTTTCTTGAGTCATCTATTTGTTATACATTATAAATATGACCCATAGTAGTGTTTGAGGATTTCAGAAATAATGCCTTTTAGCTAAACAAACCTGTATTTAGAAACAATGAATTGTGCATGGATCACAAACTTTGTTATAAATTCCTTAAAGTGTTTCATCTTTTTAATACAAATATTAAACAATATCCATTGACTCCACTTTATTATACAATTCAGACAAATGGATATATATTCTGGCTATATTCTTAAATAAGATTTCTTGATCTCTTGGTCAGAACAAAAATATCTGAATTGACTTTTAATGCTGCCTAGCTATTCCAGGAAGCTATTCCTTAGTGACAATTATCAAAACCTTTTGCCACTATAAATCTTTCTAATAGCACTAAGTTACTGCAATACCATTAGAATTTCTGTCATTTATTTATTTTTGCATGAGCTGTCTGTATTTTTTGTTCACTAGGTATTTTAATACAAATAAATATAACTCACTATATTTTCTCTTCCTCCAGGCAAATCTGTTTTATTGGTATTCAGTGCAATGAATTTAACAGAGGTTGAAAATGAATAAATAGAATTTTTAGTACAAGGAGTTTGGTCATATTTACACCTAGGAAAGAAAGCTTAGAAGCTTCTGAAAGCAATGAAATGGCAAAATATTCAATAGAATAATCTGTAAGGTATTGCCCACCAAAGTAAATAAGCAAATTTTATTCTTTTGCCTTGGTGGGGGTGGGGGTTAAAAAGAAACTATACGTGTATTTTGATATAACATTGATTTTGCTTTGCTGATGTACAAAATCAGTGTTGACAATGGACCCATAATTTCTTTGTTGCAGAATCAAACAAAGAATCAGACAATGGTAATGTGGAATAATGGATAAGAAAAAGTACTATCTACAAAGCTTTATCAAACAGGGACGATCCTGGACAATGTGAACATTTTTCTTCTTCATTCTTACTAATGAGAAATTGTCTTCTACTGTTTCTATTTTAAATCATGTTAAAGGCTTTTGTCAAACTCAAACATTGATGGAATATAAAATGATTTTAAAAATTAAAAATCAATTTCTCCAAAGGAAAACTGTACAGTTTTAATAATATTTTAAAAATAATATTATTAAAAGGAGCCATAGATATCTTTTGCTTATATTTACATTTTAAATTTTGCTACAATCATTTGTTTGTGATATGAATCATAAGCATTTGGGGGCTAGAAATTTGGGTTTTTCACCATTACTCAGTCAGGAAGAAATATTGGGTAAATAATATAAGTTATTTCACCTAGTCAGACAATATAAATATTTAAAGATGATGACTTAGATAGAATTAGATTTTATCATTTGTCCGTATAAGAAACCTAATACAATACTCATAATAGTTTTCCTTCATATTAACATGTGTTTAAAACAAAAATGCATTCTTATCAATGCCCATTTAGGACAAAAGTTAGCACCATTAAATTCCAGGTAATTAGGCTAAGATTAATAGACATGATAAAAATTGTTTATTGCTAAACACCAAAGTTCAGGAGAAAACAAAGAAACTAATCTACTTAGAATTAAGTTTTAGTTATAAATTATATTTCTATAGCACTTTATATTTGTTATGCTATGTGTTTTATGAACCCCAATGGTCTAAATAAAAATAGCTTCACTTTGTCTACAGAGGAATATTTTTTTACTTCTCTTGTGGAGTTTGGTAATATAGTCTTTTTTAGGCCTCAGAAACAGAAACAGGCCTCTGACCAACCTGTGACCTTGCCTGGACTGTGTGCTTGCTTACACACCTAACAAATGATGCTAGCAAGTCAAATGATACTTAAGAAAGGGAGTGGGTCTTGGAATTTCTTGAGCTCTGGGGTCCTGGCCAGTCCCTGGACTCACATGATGAAACCAACAGCATTGTTAAAGTAAATCCAGAGCTGCATTTTTGCATGTAAACTGATGATATCAGTTTGTGGCGTGGAATTATAAACAGAAGCCCCCAAGAACTCCAATCTGAAGTCTCCCCAACGCTGCTTGGATCTGGATGTAGCTGCTTATAATAGCTGTCTTTACTATTCTTTCTTAGTATACTGTAACCTTTGTTAATTCAATAAACTCTCTCTAAATTCTTGTTTATCTGAGTGTGTAGTGGTTATTTTGTCAGCAAATCCTAGGAACCTTGAAACCAAAAGTAAGGCTTTTGGCAAAATAACTTCTCCAAAACACCTCACAGTATTATTATGCCTAGAGAAATTGCTGATTTTTATCATAGTGATTTTTATGAGATAAATCAATATTTTCATTTGATTCATCTCTGAGGTTAGAGATGGATCATAATCTAACTTTTAGTCATATCATGTGCATGGCTTTATAATGACCTATTATAGGCAACTGCCTCCTTGTAAACTAAACTGGCACATTTTATCTTCTGGGTATTGTGAATGATTCGCTAAAGAAACTTCCATCCTGTGTCTATGGGTTATATCAAGTTTCCTTTTCTTTAAGGACACATGGAAAATACTTATATTTATATCATTTCTACTCAAGATCCAAATGCATATATGCTATAAAAGTAAAGTGAATCTTATTAAATATTTGGTTCACTATGGTACTTTCTTCATATAAGAGAGGTTTCTTTTTGATTATTTGCCAGTAAACTTCAGGGTACAACCAAACTAGCAAGTGTTACTTGAAAAATGTTGAGTATATAGTAGGCATTATAGAGATGGGATCAAGGGTCCTTTTCCTTGAGAAATCTGTCATTTAGTTGGGGGCAAAAAGACTAAGATATACAAAGCATTTTAATAAAAACTCCTGTGGAATTTAGAGAACAAGTGACATTATTCTAAGCTAGACTACTAAAAGGAGTTCCCAGGAGAAACAAAAAGTAAATAGATTTCCCATAAACTCCCTCTCAACTCCCAAGCAAGTTTTCCCTATTATTAATATTTTGCACTGCTGTTGTACATTGGTTATTAAATTCATAGTTTACATTAGGGTTCACCCTTTATGTTGTACAATTCTAAGGATTTTGACAAATGCATAACATTATGTATCCACAAATATAATAGCATACAAAATAATTTTACTACCCTAAAAAGCCCCTCTATTCTACATATTCATCCCTCTCCTGCCCCAAACTCATAGTCTTTCTGAAGTCTCCATGACTTTGCTTTCTTCCAAAATGCTATATCCTTGGGATTATGTCATACTGTAGCCTTTTCAGTTAGCTTCTTTGATTCAGCAATACATATTTAAGTTTCCACCATGTTATTTTATAGCTTGACAATACCTTTCTTTTTATCACTGAATAATATTTTATTAGATGGGTATACCACACATATTTATTCATATTACTTATCAGGTGCTTCCAAATTTTGGAAATTATTAATAAAATTGCTATACACATTTTATACAGGTTTTTTATACACACAAGCTTTAATTTATTTGAATAAACACCTAAGAGCTCAGCTGTTTGGTGGTATACTGAGAGTATGTTTAGCTTTGTAAGAAATTGCCAAAATATATTCCAAGGTGTATAGAATTAATGAAGAAAACCTCAACTAAAATTAGAGTCAAGAATGGCCTATGGGAAATCATCAAAAGAAAGACACTGGAACTCACCAAAAAAGACACCCCACATCCGAGGATAAAGGAGAAGCCTCAATGAGACAGTAGGAGGGGCACAATCATGTTAAAATCAAATCCCATCAATGCTGAGTGAGTGACTCACAAACTGGAGAACAGTTATACTGCAGAAGTCCACCCACTAAAGTGAGAGTTCTGAGCCCCACATCAGGCTTCCTAACCTGGGAGTCCAGCAATGGGAGGAGGAATCCCCAGAGAATCAGACTTTGAAAGCCAGTGGGATTTGATTCAGGACCTCCACAGGACTGGGGGAAACAGAGACTCCACTCTTGGAAGGCACACAAAAAAATGTGCTGACCAGGACCCAGGGGGGAGGAGCAGTGACCCCATAAGAGACTGAACCAGACCTACCTGCTGGTGTTGGAGGGTTGTGTGTAGAGGTGGGGGGCAGCTGTGGCTCACCAAGGAGACAGGGGCACTGGCAGCAGGGGTTCCAGGAAGTGCTCATTGGTGTGAACCCTCCCAGAGTCCAGCATTAAACCCACCAAAGAGCCTGTAGGCTCCAGTGCTAAGTAGCCTCAGGCCAAACAACCCATAAGGTGGGAACACAGCCCCACCCATTAGCAGACAAGCAGATTAAAGTTTCACTGAGCTCTGCCCACCAAATCAGATTAAAGTCTTACTGAGCTCCACCCACCCAGCCCTACCCACCATCAGTCCTTCCCATCAGGAAGCACCCACAAGCCTCCTAGATAGCTTCCTCCACAAGAGGGAAGACAAGAGTATCAAGCAGTATCAGCAGTATTTCATCTTGTGGAACTGGAAACCACAGCCACAGAAAGATAGAGAAAATGAAAAAGCAGAGGACTTTGTACCAGATGAAGGGACAGGATAAAACCCCAGAAAAACAACTAAATGAAGAGGAGATAGGCACCCTTCCAGAAAAAGAATTCAGAATAATGATGGTGAAGATGATCTAGGACTTTGAAAAACGCCTGGATGCAAAGATCGAAAAGTTTACTAAAGACCTAGAAGAATGAAAGAGCAAACAAACAGAGATATACAACACAATAACTGAAATGAAAAATACACTAGAAGGAACCAATAGCAGATTAACTGAGGCAGAAGGGTGAATAAGTGACCTGGAAGACAGAATGGTGAAAATCACTGATGCAGAAAAGAATAAGGAAAAAAGAATGAAAAAAACTGAAGGCAGCCTAAGAGACCTCTGGGACAATGTTAAATGCACCAGCATTCACATTATAGGGTTCTCAGGAGGAGAAGAGAGAGAGAAAGGACCTGAGAAAATATTGTAAGAGATTATAGCTGAAAACTTCCCTAACATGGGACAGGAAATAGCTACCCAAGTCCAGGAAGTACAGAGAGTCCCAAGCAGGATAAACCCAAGGAGAAACATGCCAAAACATACAATAGTCAAATTGACAAAAATTAAAGACAGAGAAATGTTATTAAAAGCAACAAGGGAAAAATGACAAATAGCATACAAGGGAACCCCCATCAGGTTAACAGCTGATTTCTCAGCAGAAACTCTGCAAGCCAGAAGGGAGTGGCATGATATATTTCAAGTGATGAAAGGGAAGAACCTACAACCAAGAATATTCTACCCAGCAAGGATCTCATTCAGATCCGATGGAGAAATCAAAACCTTTACAGACAAGCAACAGCTAAGAGAATTCAGCACCACCAACGCAGCCCTACAACAAATGTTAAGGGAACTTCTCTAAGCAGGAAACATAAGAGAAGAAAATGACCTATGAAAACAAAAACAAAACAATTAAGAAAATGTTAATAGGAACATACATATCAATAATTACCTTGAATGAAAATGGACTAAAGGCCCCAACCAAAAGACACAGACTGGCTGAATGGATATAAAAACAAGACCCATATATATGCTGTCTACAAGAGACCCATTTCAGAGCTAGGGACACATACAGGCTGAAAGTGAGGGGATGGAAAAAGATATTCCTTGCAAATGGAAATCAAAAGAAAGCTGGAGTAGTGATACTCATATCAAATAAAATAGACTGAAATAAAAAATGTTACAAGAGACAAGAAAGGACATTGCATAAAGATCAAGGGATCCATCCAAGAAGAGCAGATAACAGTTATAAATATATATGCACCCAATAGAGGAGCATCTCAAAACATAAGGTAAATGCTAACAACTATGAAAGAGGAAGTGCAAGGCCGAAATAGAGACACAGATGTAGAGAACAAACACATGGACACCAAGTGGGGAAAGCGGGGTTGGTTGGGGGAGGGGGAATGAATTGGGAGATTGTGATACCAAATTGTACACTCTAAATATATGCTGTTTTTTTTTTATTATTATTTTATTTTATTTTTTGGGGGGGTACACCAGGTTCAATCAACTGTTTTTATACACATATCCCCATATTCCCTCCCTTCCTTGACGCCCCCACCTCGATTCCCCCCCACCCTCCCTGCCCCAGTCCTCTAAGGCATCTTCCATCCTCGAGTTGGACTCCCTTTGTTATACAACAACTTCCCACTGACTATTTTACAGTTGGTAGTATATATATGTCTGTACTACTCTCCCACTTCTTCTCAGTTTCCCCTTCACCCCTGCCCCCTCCCATACCTCGAGTTCTCCAGTCCATTCCCTGTATCTGCTTCCCTGTTCTTGTCACTGAGTTCATCAGTACCATTTTTAGATTCCGTATATGTGAGTTAGCATGCAATATTTGTCTTTCTCTTTCTGACTTACTTCACTCTGTATGACAGATTGTAGTTCTATCCACTTCATTACATATAGCTCCATCTCATCCCTTTTTATAGCTGAGTAATATTCCATTGTATATATATGCCACATCTTCTGTATCCATTCATTTGTTGATGGGCATTTAGGTTGCTTCCATGTCCTGGCTATTGTAAAGAGTGCTGCAATAAACATTATGGTACAAGTTTCTTTTGGGATTATGGTTTTCTTTGGGTATATGCCCAGGAGTGGGATGACTGGATCATATGGTAGTTCTATTTGTAGTTTTTTAAGGAACCTCCAAATTGTTTTCCATAGTGGCTGTACCAACTTACAGTCCCACCAACAGTGCAGGAGAGTTCCCTTTTCTCCACACCCTCTCCAACATTTGTTGTTTCCAGACTTTGTGATGATGGCCATTCTGATTGGTGTGAGGTGATACCTCATTGTGGCTTTGACTTGCATTTCTCTGATGATGAGTGATGTTGAGCATCTTTTCATGTGTTTGTTGGCCATCTGTATGTCTTCTTTGGAGAAATGTCTATTTAGGTCTTCTGCCCATTTGTGGATTGGGTTATTTGCTTTTTTGGTATGAAGCTGCATGAGCTGCTTGTATATTTTGGAGGTTAATCCTTTGTCCGTTGTTTCATAGGCAATTATTTTTCCCATTCTGAAGGTTGCCTTTTAGTCTTGTTTATGGTTTCCTTTGCTGTGCAAAAGCTTTTAAGTTTCATGAGGTCCCATTCGTTTATTCTTGATTTTATTTCCATGATTCTAGGAGGTGGGTCAAAAAGGATGTTGCTTTGATGTATGTCAAAGAGTGTTCTGCCTATGTTTTCCTCTAGGAGTTTGATAGTGTCTGGCCTTATATGTAGGTCTTTAATCCATTTGGAGTTGATTTTTGTGTATGGTGTTAGGAAGTGTTCTAATTTCATTCTTTTACATGTTGCTGTCCAATTTTCCCAGCACCACTTATTGAAGAGGCTGTCTTTTTTCCATTGTATACTCGTGCCTCCTTTGTCAAAGATAAGGTGCCCATATGTGTTTGGGCTTACTTCTGAGTTCTCTATTCTGTTCCATTGATCTTCCTTTCTATTTTTGTGCCAGTACCATACTGTCTTGATCACTATGGCCTTGTAGTATAGTTTGAAGTCAGGAAGCCTGATTCCACCAACTCCATTTTTCCTTCTCAAGATTGCTTTGGCTATTCGGGGTCTTTTGCGTTTCCAAACAAATCGTAAGATTTCTTGCTCTAGTTCTGTGAAAAATGCCATTGGCAATCTGATCGGGATTGCATTAAATCTGTAAATTGCTTTGGGTAGTACAGTCATTTTCACGATGTTGATTCTTCCAATCCAGGAACATGGTATATCCCTCCGTCTGTTTATGTCATCTTTGATTTCTTTCATCAATGTCTTAAAGTTTTCTGCATACAGATCTTTTGCCTCCTTAGGCAGGTTTATTCCTAGGTATTTTATTCTTTTGGTTGCAATGGTGAATGGGAGAGTTTCCTTAATTTCTCTTTCTGCTCTTCCGTTGTTAGTGTATAGGAATGCAAGAGATTTCTGTGCATTAATTTTGTATCCTGCTACTTTACTAAACTCATCAATGAGTGCTAGCAGTTTTCTGGTAGAGTCTTTAGGGTTTTCTATATATAGTATCATGTCATCTGCAAAGAGTGATAATTTTACTTCTTCTTTTCCAATTTGGATTCCTTTAATTTCTTTTTCTTCTCTGATTGCTGTGGCTAACACTTCCAAAACTATGTTGAATAACAGTGGTGAGAGTGGACACCCTTGTCTTGTTCCTGTTCTTAGAGGGAATTCTTCCAGTTTTTCTCCATTGAGAACAATGTTGGCTTTTGGTTTGTCATATATGGCTTTTATGATGTTGAGGTAATTTCCTTCTATGCCCATTTTCTGGAGAGCTTTTATCATAAATGGATGTTGAACTTTGTCAAAAGCTTTTTCTGCATCTATTGAAATGATCATATGGTTTTTATCCTTCAATTTGTTGATATGATGTATCACGTTGATTGATTTGCGTATATTGAAGAATCCTTGCATCCCAGGGATAAACCCCACTTGATCGTGGTGTATGATTTTTTTAATGTGCTGTTGCAGTCTGTTAGCTAGTATTTTGTTGAGGATTTTTGCATCTATATTCATCAGTGATATTGGTCTGTAGTTTTCTTTTTTTGTGACATCTTTGCCTGGTTTTGGTATCAGGGTGATGGTAGCCTCATAGAATGAGTTTGGGAGTGCTCCGCCTTCTGCAATATTTTGGAAGAGTTTGAGAAGGATAGGTGTTAACTCTTCTCGAAATGTTTGATAGAATTCGCCTGTGAATCCATCTGGTCCTGGGCTTTTGTGTGTTGGGAGATTTTTAATCACTGCCTCAATTTCTGTACTTGTGATTGGTCTGTTCATGGTTTCTATTTCTTCCTGGTTCAGTCTTGGAAGATTGTATTTTTCTAAGAATGTATCCATTTCTTCCAGGTTATCCAATTGATTGGCATATAGTTGCTTGTAGTAGTCTCTCATGATGTTTTGTATTTCTGAGGTGTCCGTTGTGACTTCTCCTTTTTCATTTCTAATTCTGTTGATTTGCATCTTCTCCCTTTTTTTCTTGATGAGTCTGGCTAATGGTTTATCAATTTTGTTAATCTTCTCAAAGAACCAGCTTTTAGTTTTATTTATTTTTCTTATGGTTTCTTTCCTTTCTTTTTCATTTATTTCTGCTCTGATCTTTACGATTTCTTTCCTTCTGCTCACTTTGGGGTTTCTTTGTTCTTCTTTCTCTAGTTGTTTGAGGTGTAAGATTAGGTTGTTTATTCGATCATTTTCTTGTTTCTTAAGGTAGGACTGTATTGCTATAAACTTCCCTCTTAGAACTGCTTTTGCTGCGTCCCATAGGTTTTGGGTTGTTGTGTTTTCGTTGTCATTTGTTTCTAGATACTTTTTGATTTCCTCTTTGATTTCTGTAGTGATTCCTTGGTTGTTTAATAGTGAATTGTTTAGCCTCCATGTGTTTGTATTTTTTGCAGTTTTTTTCCTGTAATTGATATCTAGTCTCATGGCGTTGTGGTCTGAGAAGATGCTTGATATGATTTCAATTTTCTTGAATTTGCTGAGGTTTGATTTGTGACCCAAGATGTGATCTATCCTGGAAAATGTTCCGTGTGCACTTGAGAAGAAAGTGTATTCTGTTGTTTTTGGATGGAATGTCCTATAAATATCAATTAAGTCGAGATGGTCTAATGTGTCATTTAAAGCTTGTGTGTCTTTATTGATTTTCTGTTTGGATGATCTGTCCATTGATGTAAGTGGGGTGTTCAAGTCTCCCACTATAATTGTGTTACTGTCGATGTCCCCTTTTATAGCTGTTAGCATTTGCCTTATGTATTGAGGTGCTCCTATATTGGGGGCATAGATATTTACCATTGTGATATGTTCTTCTTGGATGGATCCCTTGATCATTATGTAGTGCCCTTCCTTGTCTCTTTTAATAGTCTTTACTTTCAAGTCTAATTTGTCTGATATGAGTATTGCTACTCCAGCTTTCTTTTGACTTCCATTTGCATGGAATATCTTTTTCCATCCCTTCACTTTCAGTCTATATGTATCCCTTGGTCTGAAGTGGGTTTCTTGTAGGCAGCATATAGAAGGGTCTTGTTTTTGTATCCATTCAGCCAGTCTGTGTCTTTTGGTTGGAACATTTAATCCATTGACATTTAAAGTGATTATTGACATGTGTGTTCCAATTACCATTTTCTGAATTGTTTTGGGTTTGTATTTGTAGGTGTTTTCCTTTTCTTGTGTTTCCTACTTAGAGAAGTTCCTTGAGCACTTGTTGTAAGGCTGGTTTGGTGGTGCTGAATTCTCTTAACTTTTGCTTGTCTGGAAAGCTTTTGATTTCTCCCTCAAATCTGAATGAGATTCTTGCTGGGTAAAGTATTCTTGGCTGTAGGTTTCTCTCTTTCAGGACTTTCAGTATATCCTGCCATTCCCTTCTGGCCTGCAGAGTTTCTGTAGAAAGGTCAGCTGTTATCCTGATGGGTTTTCCCTTATATGTTGTTTGTTGCTTTTCTCTTGCTGCTTTTAATATTTTTTCTTTGTGTTGAATTGTCGTTAGTTTGATTAATATGTGTCTTGGTGTATTTCTCCTTGGGTTTATTCTGTATGGGACTCTCTGTGCTTCTTGGACTTGGTTCATTATTTCCTTTCCCATGTTGGGGAAGTTTTCCACTAGAACCTCTTCAAATATTTTCACAGACCCTTTCTTGTTTTCTTCTTCTTCTGGGATGCCTATAATTCGAATGTTGGTACGTTTAAGGTTATCACTGAGGTCTCTGAGGCTGTCTTCTAGTCTTTTTATTTTTTTATCTTTTTCCTGCTCTGTGGCGTTTATTTCTTCCATTCTATCTTCCAACTCACTTATTCGTTCTTCTGCCTCAGTCATTCTGCTGGTTAGAGCATCTAGAGTATTTTTAATTTCAGTTATTTTGTTATCCATTGCTGTTTGTTTTTCTGAGTTCTTATGAACTGTTTCTTGTACTTTCTCTAATTTGTTTTCGAGATTTTGTATCATTTTTACTATCATGACTCTAAATTCTTTTTCAGGCATTTTTCCTATTTCCTCCTCATTTATTTGGTCTTGTGGGTTTTTTTCCTGCTCCTTTGCCTGCATGGTGTTTCTTTGTTTCCTCATGGTTGTCCAAGCTTTTGGGGTTGCTTGTCCTGGTGATAGAGGTGTTTATAGAAGACTGTCCAAGCCTCAGACTAATGTCCAAGTATTGGAGTAGACGAATATTCAGTCTGCTGGTGTTGGAGGGTTGCCTGCAGAGGTGGGGGGCAGCTGTGGCTCACCGAGGTGACAAGGGCACTGGCAGCAGGGGTTCTCTAAATATATGCTGTTTATTGCCTGTAAAAAAAAAAAAAAAATGAATGGCCTGTGGAATAAGCTTTCAAGCCTTCTCATGTGTGAAAACATTCAGAAGTCTTTCTGAAACCTTGAAAATGTTACTAAAAGTAATGAAAGTATGTGGGCCAAGCAACTGGATGCAGGATGTCCTGCTTGAGCAGTGGAGGAACTAAGGGTGCTGGGCATGAAGACCATGGGTGCATAGGCTACTGTGGGAACAGAAAATTGACCCTCTCTGGGGTTGCAGCCCCTTTCTCACTTGCACACTTCATATCACCCTGTTTGGTCCCAGAGGATGGCTGGTTAGCCAGAGACGGGTAAGGTTCCTCAGGGGAGGAACAACCTAAGACAGTTGCAGAGGGGCCAACAGGGGTGGAGCACAGACCCTTAATCCTTCTGAGAGAGGTCTCCTGCTCCCAGGGCTGCTTTGCTTTCCACACCCAGCTCAAATCCATGTCCAGCTCAAATCCACATCCAGCTCAAATCCATACTCAGCTCAAATCAGGACCCAGGAGGCAAACAAAGATCATTGCCCCCAGTCATGGGAGGCCTTTGTTTGTTTACTTCAAAGATAACCTTGTTTATGGGAGGAAACTGGGAGTGTTAAACCCTTAGGCTATGCCGAGATCTCAATAAAAGCAACGTAGGATCAATCAGCAAGGCTCTTCATCCTAGAGGTCTTGAGTCCCCCCGTCCCATCTTTCTCTTAAATCTGTGTCTGTGTTTCTTTAAGCTTGCGGCACCTGTCACTCACCCCTTGTCACCGAGCTGGTCTCGGCAAGTTGTGCCCAATGTGGGGCTTGAGGGGCTTGAGTGACGAAGGCTCACAAAAAGTGAAATTAATAAAAATAAAGAATTGGGAAGTGCCGTGCAGCCCCAAGAGGAGAGTAATAGGCCTCTGAAAAATCCTGCCGGTAAGTAAATCTCTTGGGTATTTTGTTTTCGGGGTAAAATATGGGAAATAAAGAAAGTTCAGATCAATATCGACCATATGTATGCCTGTAATGGCAGCTCCTAAGGGCAGGTGGAGCAAAAACAAGTGAAGGTCAATTATTAGAACTTCTGCAAATAATTGAGAAATATTGTACATGGTTTCCTCCTTCAGGAACACTGGATTTGCGTACTTGGGATAAGGTTGGGAGCGAACTTAAAAAACTGCATTCTAAAGGGACTCCCATACCTGTTTCCATTTGGTCAACATGGTCTCTAATTAAATCAGTACTAGAGCCTCTACACTACAAAATCCGGAAGGCTCAGATGAAAGCTTTGATGAAGAAGCGGGTGCATCAGAGGACCGAAGGGCTTATGCGGTGCTGGAGGGAACTGAAAAACAAGAGGGAATGCAAGTGGCTGAGGGATTAAGACCCTCAACTCCCTCACTTGTGGAGGAGGGCGAACTTCCTTTACTGCCCCCTCCTCCACCCTCTTTAATGCTGCCTGAGGGAGCTTATGCCTTTCCTGTGTCTAAAGGACACTCAGTTTTATCACCCTTACAGAAGGGCATTTTGCAAGTTAGACAAGAGGGAGATCTGGAAGCTATGCAAATGGCATTTTCAGTAACTATTCATGAAAGGGTGGCACCTGGAGTGGATCCTAATAATCCCAATGGAATTTATGAGGCAGTACATGAGACAAAACCTTTTAAAATATTGAAAGAATTAAAGCAAGCAGTACAAAATTATGGAGTAAATTCTCCATTCACCATAGGTATCATACAGGGAGTAGCTGAAGGCTCTCGTTTGATTCCAGCTGATTGGGCAACATTGGCTCATGCAGTATTAGCCCCAGGAGAATTTTTACAATTCAAAACCTGGTGGTGTGATCATGCTGAAACTATGGCAAACCAGAACCAAGCAAGGCAGATTCCTATCTCCTTAGATCAATTGATATGTAGTGGAAATTGGGGCAGAGTTCAAGATCAGATTCTGATGGAAGATCAGGCCATAGAACAGGTGAGACATTGTTGCCTAAGAGCCTGGGAGAAAATAGAAGCTAAAGGGCAAGCTCCTGTCTCTTTTCAAAAGATCATGCAGGGGGTGAGAGAGCCCTATACTGAATTTATTGCCAGATTACAGGAGGCTATCAAGCAGCAGATCACTAATGCTGAGGCTGCTGATACTATTTTACAATTAATGGCTTTTGAAAATGCAAATACGGATTGTAAGAAGGCCATTGGACCTATGAAAGGAAAGGGAACATTAAATGATTATATTAGAGTGTGTCAGGGAGTGGGAACTGAGAGCTTTAAAGCAACAATGATGGCACAAGCTATGGCTGGACTGAAAATAAGTAACAAATTTTCAGGGAAGTGCTTTAACTGTGGTAAACAAGGACATACTAAAGAACAATGTAGAAAGAGAGTGGATAGAAGGGCTGTTAATTTTCAAGATGATGTAACCAAAGAACAAAAACAGCCTGGACTTTGTCCAAGATGTGGAAAAGGATTTCACTGGTCAAGCCAGTGTAAATCTAACTTCCACAAGGATGGAACCCCCTTTTCGGGAAACTATCAATGGGGCTCGCTCCTAGCCCCACAACCAAAGGGAGCCTATCAGATCCAGAAACAGGCAGAAGTGGCCCAATACTCCGCAGTGCCATGGAACTATCACCAGCCACAGCAGGCAGTGCAGCCTTAGACCTTCCTTGTGCAGAATCTATTATTATACTGCCTGGAGAAATTCCAATATTGGTCAGAACAGGAATTACTGGACCTTTGCCAAAAGAAACCATTGGCTTAATACTAGGAAGGTCTGGTTTAACATCAAAAGGAATTAGAATTCATACTGGAGTGATTGATAATGATTATACTGGAGAAATTAAAGTGATGATATCAACTTCGGTTCCATGGAAAGCCCATCCAGGTGATAGAATAGCACAATTGCTTATTCTGCCATATTATAAGATTGGCAATAGTACAAAAGTAAGGGAAATGAAAGACTTTGGAAGCACAGGAGAGGCCAGAGTTTTCCTCTCTGAAAAAATTTTAGAAACACACCTGATGTGCTCAGTAACTATAAATGGAAAAGCTTTTAGAGGATTAATAGATGCAGGTGCTGATGTTTCAATTATAAGCAGTAAGTATTGGCCATCTCGCTGGCCTACTTGTCCTGCAGACATTACAGTGGTAGGTTTAGATAGAGTTCGTGGCTTGCAGCAAAGTGCTAAAATATTGCCTTGTATTGGCCCAGGTGGGCATCCAGCCCACTTACAACCCTATATAGCAGACCTTCCAATTAATTTATGGGGAAGGGATTTATTGCAACAATGGAAAGCTAAAATCCACATTCCAAAGTTAGATACTTAGAGTATACAAAGTCAAGAAATGCTAGTAAATCAAGAACATCAGCCAGGGTTAGGTCTTGGTAAATATCATCAAGGGAAACTATTTCCCTTTCCAGCTGAAGGTAATGTAAATAGAGACGGTCTTGGATATCAGTCTTTTCACTAGTGGCCACTGTTCATAAAAGCTTACTGCTTACCCCAACACCAATCCCATTGACCTGGAAAACCAATACACTTTTATGCATTGAGCAGTGTCCTTTAACCATAGAAAAAGTTAGAAGCTCTAACAGAATTAGTGACTGAACAGTTAGAAAAAGAACATATTGAAGAATCTTTTAGCCCAGGGAACTCATCAGTATTTCCAATAAAGAAAAAAGCTGGTAAATGGCATTTATTAACAGATCTCAGGGCAGTCAATGCAGTCATACAACCGATGAGGGCATTACAATCAGGCCTCCCATCACCTAATATGGTCCCTGCTAATTGGCCTTTAATAGTTATTGATCTGAAAGACTGCTTTTTCACCATTCCATTACATCCCAAAGATAAAGAAAAATTTGCTTTTTCTGTGCCTGCATTAAATAATGAAGACCCTAGAAAAAGATTTCAATGGAAGATGTTACCTCAAGGCATGTTGAATAGCCCTACTATTTGTCAGAATTTTGTTGCTAAAGCCCTTGAACTAGTATGACTAGAATTTACTAATTGTTATCTTATCCATTACATGGATGATATCTTGTGTGCTGCTCCTAATCAAGATTTACTTACTCCTGCATACACTAACATGCAGCTTTGCCTTGATAAAGCAGGACTTAAAATAGCTCCAGAAAAGGTACAGATACATAGCCCATATCAATATTTGGGCACAATAGTTGATAGAATGACTATTAAAACACAAAATGTGGAACTGAGGACAGATCAAATTCAAACTCTTAATGATTTGCAAAAACTCCTAAGAGATATTAATTGGCTTCGCCCATGCATAGGGATCGCCATCTATGCATTGTCTAACCTATTTGCACTGTTGAAAGGGGATTCAAAAGTAAATAGTCCAAGAACTTTAATATCAGCTGCTTTAAAGGAACTAAAACCTGTAGAAAATAAAATTCATTCTTCTCAATTACAGAGAGTAACTGTTAATCAGTCATTGCAGTTAATTATATTACCTTCGCCTCATTCACCTATGGAGATATTAATGCAAAATGAAGGAATTGTGGAATGGTTGTTTTTAGCAAATACTATGGTAAAATCCTTGTCACCTTATTTAGAATTATTAACTCAGTTGGTTCTAAAGGGAAGAACTCGAAGTAATCATTTAATTGGAACTGACCCTTCACATATAATTATTAATTTAACTACTAAAGAAATCCAGGCTTGTTTCCAAAACTATGTAAGTTGGCAAATAGCCTTTGCTGATTACATTGGGAAAACTGATAATCACTATTTGAAAAATCCCATTTTGCAGTTTCTTAAAGGAACTCAATGGATTCTACCTTGAATAACAAAATCTGATCCTATACCAGATGCTCCTATAATTTTTACTGATGGCTCTAGTAAGGGCCGAGCGGGATATACGGGATATAAAACCGGACAAATCCCTGTCCCTCACTTTTCAGCTCAACAAGCAGAATTATATGCAGTTATCTGTGCTTTGCAAGACATATCTCAGGCCATTAATATTTTATCTGATTCTGCCTATGTGGTTTAAGCCACTAACATGATAGAAACTGCTACTATCAAGCAGTTTATTCCACAACCTCTTTATGATCTTTTTCTATTACTTCAAAGAGTTGTTCATTCTAGAAATGCTCCTTTTTATATTACCCATATTCGGGCCCATACTACTTTGCCTGGGCCTCTGGCAACAGGTGACAGAGCTGTTGATAGACTTGTTGCACCTGTATTGGATGAAGCTAAACATTTCCACCAATTAACTCATGTAAATACTAAAGGCTTAAAAATGAAGTTTGATATTATCTGGAATCAAGCCAAAGATATATTAAGAATATGTCCATCATGCCAAATTATTAATAATCCTCAGCAATCTGAACCTGGTGTAAACCCACGGGGCTTGCACCCTAATTCTTTTTTTTTTTTTACCCTAATTCTTTATGGCAAATGGGTGTTACTCACATCTCATCCTTTGGTAAACTCTCCTACGTGCACGTAACCATTGATATATTTTCTCAATTTATATGGGCTACTGTCCAGGCTGGTGAAACCACAAAGCATGTGCAGAAGCATTTATATGCATGCTTCGCAGTCATGGGGTTGCCACAAGCCATTAAAACAGATAATGGCCCTGCTTATATTAGTAAAGCATTTCAACAATTTCTTGATATGTGGTCCATATCACATTCTACAGGACTTTCTTACAACCCCAGGGACAAGCAATAGTTGAAAGAGCAAACCAACTACTTAAAAACATGCTCCAAAAACAAAAAGGGGGAATCACCCAAGGGCAACAAACAACTTTAAATAAAGCCTTATTCACTATTAATTTTTTGAATGTATCTACACAGGCTACAGATACAGCAGCTGAGAGGCATTTTTGATCCTCGTCTAGGAATGTGACTCATCTTAATGATGCACAGCTGTTGATATGATGGCAGGACCCATTGACTAATATCTGGTCATCAGGAAGGTTAATCACATGGGGAAGAGGGTTCGCTTGTGTGTCACCAGGATGAGGCCTGGAAACTGTGTGGATTCCACCTTGGAGAATTAAGTCATATCATGAGCGACCCAAAGAGATGCCATCTTGAATGGGACATGGACCCTCCGGAGATGAGCTTTGAAGGTCTGACTTTAAAGTCAACTAAAATCACAGGCCCTTTGCCACAAACGCGGATGATGTTTGCTCTGATTACTATTGCCGTGAGTATGCCCCTTGTCACAGCAAATGAAAAGAATTATACCTATTTGGCTTATGTGCCTAATCACCCATTATTAAGACCTGTTAATTGGAGAGAAAGATCTGTACCTGTTTATGTTAATGATTCCTCTTGGATTGCTGGACCAGAGGATAAACGATTGCCTAAACACAAAGGCGAAGAAGAAACCCAATTTAATAGCTCTATGGGTTTTGAAACATAGGCGCTAATAAAGCATGTCTGAATATGACAATGCAGGCATGGCTGTCAATTCTCAAAATAAAAACCATAGCAAAATGCAATTACATTTGTTTTCAGGTTTGAGCTTTGGATATCAAGAGACTAAGTTTACTAATTATGCCATCCCTGATAGACCTTTGTGTGAAATAAAATGGATATGGGCTGACAGACAAGATCAGATTCTTTGGGATGTTTGTCGTGGGACGGAGGGTGTGATACTACTTAATGGTTCCTATGGAACAATATGGGACTGGTCCCCTAAGGGGTATGCAGTCTCTACTAGTTCACACCAAAAACTCCTCCTGCAATCCCTATAAAAGGTTGTGATGGCATATATCTAAACATAATTATACCAATATTGCCGTGCACTGACCCTATCCCATCTTATGGCTTAGGACCAGATTGGTACCTCCTTGGTCTCAATTAGAGAATGGCAGAGCTCAAACAGAAATATGGAAACTTCCCTTAAGTTAAAAAAAAAAAAAAGCACAAACATTACAAATCTGGGATGGCCATAATGACAGTGACACATCTACTGGTATATAAAGCAGATAACTTCACACTGGACATACAACAATTACAAGCTAAAATAAATGGCATGCAATATGCATCTTTGCAATCTCTACACCAAACTGCTACTTTACAAAGTATAGCTGATGAATTAAAAGCATTGTGTCCATTGGATTGGATAAAAAGCATGAGTAGCAGTCTCCTAAGCATTTTTATACTCTTTTGTTGCCTTTTAATTATTTTATGTTTAGTTCTTAGGTGCACAAGAAAAATGCTCCAAGGATTGAAGGAAAAAGAAGTAGCTCCAATGACTTATCTTCTTCTATGAAAACAAAAAGGGGAAAATGTGGGAAAACATTCAGAAGTCTTTCTGAAACCTTGAAAATGTTACTAAAAGTAATGAAAGTATGTGAGCCGAGCAACTGGATGCAGGATGTCCTGCTTGAGCAGTGGAGGAACTAAGGGTGCTGGGCATGGAGACCATGGGGGCATAGGCTACCGTGGGAACAGAAGATTGACCCTCTCTGGGGTTGCAGCCCCTTTCTCACTTGCACACTTCATATCACCCTGTTTGGCCCCGGAGGATGGCTGGTTAGCCAGAGATGGGTAAGATTCCTCAGGGGAGGAGCAACCTAAGACAGGCACAGTCGCAGAGAGGCCAACAGGGGTGGAGCACAGACCCTTAATCCTTCTGAGAGAGGTCTCCTGCTCCCAGGGCTGCTTTGCTTTCCACACCCAGCTCAAATCCATGCCCAGCTCAAATCCACACCCAGCTCAAATCCACACTCAGCTCAAATCAGGACCCAGGAGTCAAACAAAGATCATCGCCCCCAGTCATAGGAGGCCTTTGTTTGTTTACTTCAAAGATAACCTTGTTTGTGGTGTGAAACTGGGAGTGTTAGACCCTTAGACTATGCTGAGAGCTCAACAAAAGCAATGTGGTATCAATCAGCAAGGCTCTTGATCCTAGAGGTCTTGAGTTCTCCGGTTCCATCTTTCTCTTAAATCTGTGTCTGTGTTTCTTTAAGCTTGCGGCACCTGTCACTAGCCCAGAGTCTCAGAGCTGGTCTTGGCATTCTCACCCATGAACATCTGCATGCATTGACCTTCATTTGCATGCCCTACAGGAAGAAGTATACTTTAAACTCCCAAATAGGAAGTGCAAGTACTTTACTATTTGGAAGGATTTCTCCTTGCCCAACAACAGCTCAGCTAATGAAAATTATCACAGCTTAGACAGTGAGAAACCATCACCACCCTGAACTCCTAATTTCCTCCAGTGAGCTTTCATTTACAACAGCCCCTCCCAACCTCCTTTCCCAATAAAAGCAAGCCAACCCCCCCCCCTCCAATTTCCTCTGGACTTGCCTATGATTTGCAATAGCTTGCAATTCCTTGCTTTACCCTAATTAACCTATATTTCTAGTAAAATAATTGGTTATTTTATTGTTTTAGGTTAACATGGCTCTACCATTTTACGTTTTCATCAGCGATAAATAAGAATTTCTATTGCTTCACTTCCTGGCATTTGGTCTTTTCAGAATTTTGACTTTTAGCCATTCTATAATTTTAGCCATTCTAGTAGGTATGTAGTAGTATCTTGTTTTGATATGCCATTTCCTAAAGAAATATTATATTGAGCATCTTTTTATATGTTTATTTGCCACCTGTTTATCTTCTTTAGTGAGATGTCTGTTAATATCTTTCACCAATTTTTAAATTGGGTTGTATATTTTCTTATTGTTGAATTTTGTGTTCTTTATATAATTGGAATACATTTTTTATCAAGTATTTGTTTTGAAAATATTTCTCCCAGTCTGGTGCTTCTTATCTTATTTTCTTAATAGTGTCTTCACAGAGCAGAGCAGTATTAAATTTTAATAATATCTAATTTATCAATTTTTTCCTTTCATGAATTGTTCTATTGGTATCTAAAAACACAACAGCCAAAGTCACCCACATTTTTTTCTACTGTCATCTTCTAGAAAGTTTATATTTTTATGTTTTTATAGGTTTATGACCATTTTAAGTTAATTTTTATGAAAGGTTTAAGGTCTATCTCTAGTTTTTTTTTTTTGCATGTATAAGTCAAGTTATTCCAGCACCATTTGTTGAAAATTCTATCTTTTCTTCATTGTATTTCCTCTACTCCTTTGTCAAAGATCGCTTGACTATATTTGTGCGGATATCTTTCTGGTCTTTCTATACCATTCCATTGACTTATTTGTCTGTTCTTTCACCAATGCATTGTCTTTACTTCTGTAGTTGTATAGTAAGTCCTGAAGTCAGGTTCTGTGAGGCATCTTACATTGTCCTGCTTCTTAAATATTATGGTGACTACTCTGAATCTTTTGTTTTTTCATATAAACTTTAGAAAGAGTTGGTGAATATGAAGAAATTTATTATTTTGGATTTTGATTGAGATTGCTTTGAATCTACAGATAAAGTTGGGGATAAAAATATCTTAACATCATTGAGTCTTAAATATTAATAAGGAGTGTCTATTTATTTAGATTTTATTTTTTAGACTTTTATAGATTTCCTCATATATAACTTGTATATATTTTGCTTAATTGTGCTGTTTCCTTGCATCCAAAAAATTTTCTGCAATGAATCTTAAAGAAGCCATAAAATTTAAAGAGGAGGAAAAGATGTACCTGGAATAGAAAACCAAATAGAACTTTTGAAATATAATCAAATTTATAATGCTTTGAGGGATATTAAACAAAACACAATAGGTAATAGAACCCAATAATGGAAAGGGTTTTAACACTGTATAAATTAAACATAGCGGACTGAACATACATTTTTATCTCCATCTCCTAAACCCCTATTATTTATAGGAAGGGAAATTAAAAAGCATACAAAATTATGGACAAAAATAATGGGGTAGAAGACAATGTCAAATGAATAGTCATCAAAATTTTCAATGTTGAAAGTCCCAACTAACTGAGGATACTAGAGAAAGCTAAACACCACCCCACTCCCACAATGCAGAAAACCAACAAGGAGAAAATTGATATTAAATTCACAAAACCAGAAAGTATGAAGACTCAGAAATGTCAAATTTTTTCTGAAAATGGGAGTACAAGATATGACTGAACAGGAGTATTAGTTGAAAACATGTATAAGGAACATATAGACACATAGATAATCTTCCTCATCTTCCACAGCCAGACAGCATTTCCTTCCCTACTCCAGCCAAGAACAGGCATTTACTCTGTAGATAATTTCATGAAGTTGAGAATGGGCATGTAGCACCATCCTGAAAACAGGATGATTAACAAAGGTGTGCATGCTGAATACTGAGTTCACAGCAGACCTCTTAATCATTTTACAACCTAAGCCCTTAGAATGTAGGTTTCTACTCTCCACACATGAGATTGGAGAATTTCTGTCTGGGAAAACTGACTGCTTGAAAGAACCTATATAGAGATTCAAAAGTTATAAATCCCCACCAATGTACATATGGCTTCCATTTTAGTTCTTAATTCTTAAATATGAATGGATACCCAAGGATTACCAGATATTTGAGAAATCCTCCAATAGCAAGGAGGACTAACAAGGAACAAATGAAGTCCAGAGAGCAATATCTAATATAATCAAAGGACAGCAAATATATTGCAATCACAAAAGAACAGGACACAATAAAAAACATATATTCTCGGATTTCCTAGGTGGCACAGTGGGTAAGAATCTGCCTGCCAATGCAGGAGGCATGGGTTCGATCCCTGCCCCAGGGAGATACCATATGCTGCGGAGCAACTAAGCCCATGAGCCATAACTGTTGAGCCCATGTGCCACAACTACTGAAGCCCAAGTACCTGGAGCCTGTGCTCTGCAACAAGAAAGGCCATGGCAATGAGAAGCCCACGCACCACAAGGAATAGTAGCCCCTGCTTGCCGCAACTAGAGAAAGCCCATGTGCAGCAAAGAAAATCCAACACAGCCAATAAAATAAATAAATAAATAAATAAATAAATAAATAAATTTATTAAAAAATGTAACAGTATCTACTGTTTCCTCTTAGTATTACTGTTACTCCAGTGACCACATTCAAGAGGCCACCAATGGTAAGATGCATTGTTAAAAAAGAAAAAAAAAGAAAATATTCTGAGAACACTCTTTTTCAAAAGTAAAACAGTTAATAAAATCAATAGCAGATTTGGAAAATAAATAAAAATAAAGATTAAAAGTAAGAGAAACGTCATGAAAATTAGATAAGTCTGGGAGATAAAATGTTGCTCAATAGAAGTTTCTGAAAAAAATAGAAAAGCCAAGGTGGGAGGAGGAAATTATATAAAAAATAAAAGGAGATAATTTCTAAGATCTCAACCACATTTTTTCTATATTAAAAGAGTCCCAATAATGCAGCAAAATTAATGTCAAATGAAACTTTATTAAGGCATATCACTATGTAATTTCAAAACTCCCAGAAATAAAGACAATTTAAAAATTTTCTACAGAGAAAACAAATTCCAAAGGACTATCCTAGATTCTCAAATGTGACATAATCTATTAGCTTTCTCTTGCTGCCTAACAAGGTACAAAAAATTTAGAAGCTTGAAACAAAACAATTTATTTTATATCACATTTTCAGTAAGTCTGGTATAGGTTAGCTGAGTTCTTTTCTCAGAGTCTAAGAAGGCTGAAATCAAGGATTTGTTCAGATTTGTGATCGCATTTGATGTTCTGAGTCCCCTTCCAAGATGCCTGCAGTTGTAAGATTTCTTGTGGCTGTACAACTGAAGTTGTTCCCAGTGAATTTAAGGTTCTTGCTTCATCACAAAAGAATTCGGAGATGAAGTGATAGGTAAGAAGTGGATTTATTTAGTGAGAAACATACTCCATAGGCAGTGTGTGTGCCTTCTCAGAAAGCGAGAAAGCCTTGGGAGAAATACTCTCCACAGACAGAGTATGGGCCATCTCAGAAGGCAAGAGACCCTGGAATATAGCATGGTTAGTTTTTATGGGCTGGGTAATTTCATAGGCTAATGAGTGGGAGCGTTATTCCAGTTATTTCATGGAAAGGGCAGGGATTTCCAGGACTTGGGCCACTGCCTACTTTTTGGCTTTTTATGGTTAGCCTCAGAACTGTCATGGCACTGGTGTCATTTAACATGCCAATGTATTTCAATGAACATATAATGAAGCTCAATGTCTACTGAAAGTTGAATCTTCCTTCATCTTGGACCCAGTTGATTCTAACCAGTCTTTGTCATGTCCTATGGCTCTGTCATTCTTTTAAAGGTTGTGCCCTGCCCCCTTCCCTCCTGTTTCAAAGTCACCTCTTTCTTGCTGTCTGTCAACCAAAGATAACCCTCAGCTTCTAGAGGGCCTTGTCATATGATCCCCTCCATAGGTAGCGTACAACGTGATTGTTTGCTGTTTCAAGACCAGTAAGAGAAATATCTGTGTCTTCAAATATTTTGACTACTTTCAAGGGCTTACCAAATTAGAAACAATTAGATCAGACACAGTTTTTTAAAATTGTAAACAGCTATTATTTTCATAAAATTAAAAAGTGAAGGATTCAGACAGTTAGGTTGTCTGACTTTCTTCTTCAAACTGCATTATTCCACTCCAAGTTTTAGGCCTAAAGAATATCAAGCTCCATATTTAATTTTGCATCTTCTCTAACAATGAGTTTTTATAAAGCTCTCATGGATAGCATGCTGTACTAAGTATATTTTATGTAATCAACAATATTTTAAAAATATTTGGCCACTCCAAAAATATAGATGGACTTGGAAGGTATCATGCTAAGTGAAATATGCCAGAGAAAGACAAATATTGTATAATATCACTTATATGTGGAATCCTAAAATACAACAAGCTAGTGAATATAACAACAAAAAAAGGCAAACACAGATATAAGAAAGAAATTAGTGGTTCCCAGTGGGGAGAAGGAAGCGGGGAGGGACAATATAGGAGTAGAGGATCAAGAGGTATAGACTATTAGGTATAAAATAAGCTACAAGCATATATTGTACAGCACAAACAATATAGTCAATATTTATAATATTTATAATTTATAGCCATTATAAATTTATAGCATTATTTATAATAACTATAAATGGAATATAAACTTTAAAAGTTGTGAACCACTATATCATATACCTGAAACTTATATAATAGTGTACATCAACTATACTTCACTATAAATAAATAAATAAATAAATAAATAAATAAATAAATATATGGTAAAGTAACAAGGTCTGACAGTATAAGAAAACCTACATTCCATCTTTAACAATAATTGATTTTGAATTATTATTATTTGTTTGTTTTTGTTTATTCTTTAGCTTTGTTACTTATAAATGACAATAATTTAAAGGATAAAATTTTTAATCCACCATAAATTCAGTCTAACCCCTAAATTAACAAAGATTTTAATTTACTGTATTTTTCTGAGTTTTCTCCTAGTAGTGAATTTGCAGATTTGAAATGAAAATATAATACATATATTTCTGACAAAAATATCCAATATATAAGCATAACTTTACATAGAAAAAGAATTAAATAAAATTTTAGAAAATCCTCTTTGGGAAAATTTTCTTCTTTCTAGTAATTTTAGTGATGGTAATGTTGGAAAGGGCAACTGCACAGGAATTCTATTTAAAGTTATATTGATGCACAAACATTGAAAAAATATTGCAGCAATATTATTTTGGGTAAAAAGACAACTGTAAAATGCTCTTGGCAAACTTAACCTAAAACTTACATGTTATGATGAAAAATCATATTTCTTAAATTGCTACAGCATTTGATTTCTATCAAGTTTTGGATAGAATTTAGAGACACACATACATTTAAC
This sequence comes from Hippopotamus amphibius kiboko, assembly GCF_030028045.1. Classification (NCBI taxonomy): domain Eukaryota; kingdom Metazoa; phylum Chordata; class Mammalia; order Artiodactyla; family Hippopotamidae; genus Hippopotamus; species Hippopotamus amphibius. The sequence continues at coordinate 59,947,305 of NC_080203.1, read as the reverse complement.
ACTTTCTTAATATTTTCTCAAAGGCCACACTGCTTATTCATCAATGATTTGAGAGAGAATATAGAAAGATTTATGATGTGGTATCCCCTATCTGTCATTTTGCTGAGAATAAATCAATTCTTGTGATTTACCAAAGAAGAGTAGTATACAAACTGTGTAAAATTGTATATAATATTATCACATGCAGGATGCTAGGCTTATAAAAATTTCAAAGTTAACCATTTAAATAAATTACAAAACAGCAGCATTTTACTGTTGCTATTGTTTTTTAGTTGTGTTTTGTTTTATTTGGGAGCTGGATTTTGTTTTGTCATTTTTTGTATAATTTTGCTTTATCTCATTGGGAGAGACAATTTTTCAATTATATTTTGATAATATTAAATATAATAACATTTAAATTTTATATTGGTGTGTTTATTTCCAATCTAAATATCCACAGATGAAACTTTTCTTAAATACTATAAAATACAATGAAACACAAATTATTCATTTCTTGTAAAAGTTGCTGTACTTCTCAAAAATTAAGAACAAATTTCCTATTGGGGGAGTACGTGTTCTCTTTTTCTTTCTCACTCAAATTGTTAGAGAATCTGGGAAAAGATGAACTAAATGAAGAAAGCTAGTGGTAGAGACAAAATTTATTAATGCTCTGTGATTTTTCTAAAATCTTAGCTTTAGAAGAAACAAATCTTGAAACAAGGTATTATTGCTTCAATTTTCAATACAATTTTTTGATTTTCAATTTCATCACTTGATTTCAAATTATTAGTCATACGTATTCAAAACTTCAGCAAACAATGATTTTTAAGCATATGTACACTTTACTTGTATCATGAAATTCACATATTTTTAAAAATACTGCTTTATTAAAACAATCACTCTTATATGTTGTCTTCTGATATCTCATTTCCACTTCTTGCTTAACTTAGGGTGGTTTCCTTGATTATGGGTTGATGGGAATGGGGAACAATTCTGTTTATATCCAGTCTTTTAAACCTTTCCAAGTATATGTGTTTAAAGTTAGTCAAAGCTCCCTCAGTGTACTTCACATCTGTAACTCATTAACTAGTTCTTTCAAAAAACCCTGTACTCTTCCAATTTCTCTCTCTTCCTCAAGATTTCTTCTTGCTTCTATGTGTGAAATCTGAAATCAAAGCAACAGAATGAGGCGAAGCGAGAGAGTAGCACAGACATATATATACTACCAACTGCAAAATAGATAGTCAGTGGGAAGTTGTTGTATAACAAAGGGAGTTCAACTCGAGGATGGAAGATGCCTTAGAGGACTGGGGCGGGGAGGGTGGGGGGGACTCGAGGTGGGGGGGAGTCAAGGAAGGGAGGGAATATGGGGATATATGTATAAAAACAGATGATTGAACCTGGTGTACCCCCAAAAAATAATTAAAAAATAAAATTAAAAAAAAAAAAAAAAAAGCAACAGAATGACCAAAGAAAATAAAGTGGTTGACATAGCACAACAGTGGATCTGGAGACTTAAGCATGGCATTGCAGACAAGCAAAAAGCCACCAAATGTCTTAGGTGTGGGAGAGGACTCAACTAATTCTTTGGCAAAGGAATTCTATTATGACCTGGTAGCCCAACTGTATAATAAAATTTTAAATTATATTTAGGCCCCACCTCCTAGAAAAAAAATAGCATATTTTTCTATGTGATTCACTGGGAAATTATTATTTTTTGTTTCAAGATATTGTGTTTGAAAGAACATTTCATTTCCAGCAAACAAATCTCTGGGTGGAGTAACTATATTTATTCATTATAACTTTCTAAGATCTAAGGATTTAGTAATTTTTCTTTATGCTATCAAATGTGCATGATTAGCATCTCCACATCTCAAACACTGTCAACAATATCATTTTTCTAATATCAAAACCTGATCAGGTCACACCAATTTATTATGAATTCACTCACTCCCTGTTGACCACAAAATAAACTCAAATCTCCTAAATATTGAACATAATTACCACAATCCAATTCCAATTGCCCTGTCAACTTTGCCTTCTATGAATATCCCCATAATACCACTATAAGACACCCTTGGTTCTAGAAGCAATACATTTCCCTTCATTTTCATGATGTGCTTTTCTTTTTTCATAACTCTTTTCTGTCACTTTTTCAACTCTGCCTGATGTATACTTCTCTCACTTTACCTCTTCTGGGAATAAACACTTACCTATCTTTCAAAACTGGCTTAGATGTTGCCTTCTTTGAGAAGACTTTATCACCATGAATGATTTCCCCAAGCTGAGTTAGTTGATATAGCAACTGTTTTTGTATATCACCATCTGTATGCTTATCTTAGCACTTGCTGCATTTTGTTAAAATATTTTATACATCTATATCCTCACTAAAACATGAGTTTACTGAAGACCAGGATTGCACTTTACTAATCACTGTATCCAGAGACTGGCACAGTGTGTAAGACAAATTACACATTCCATTAATGATTGTTGAATGTAGGAATCATTTTTGTGTGCATATTAGCATTGCAAAGGCTGTGCTTGCACCACGCCTATGCTGAATTAATCAATTATGTCTTGTCCATTACCATTATGATGGCTGCCCTTGCACAAAATGGTTGCCCTTGCACAAAATGGTTGCAGTTTGAATGACAGTCAAAAAAAAATCCATTAGAAGTTCTTTTCTCTATATTTCTGTTATCCATTCCTTTACCTGATATGATATTCAATGCCTTACTTTGGTCTTTAGTTATGGCTCAGGAATTTTGCTGTAATATACAATTTTTGGAGACGTGTGGAACTGTGTTTAATTTTTTTCTCCACTATTTAGGCAATAAATGATTAAGGAAAATACAATTAATCTCTCTGGGACTCGGTTTCCTCCACTAACTTAGAGGTAGCTGTAAAAATAAAATAATGTTATTTGAAAGATAAATAATTGACAAGAAAAAGAGGTTTATTAAATGCCAGATCCCTTTCTAGCCTCCCAAGAATCTCATTGACTTAGAAGTACCCACAGAGTGATTTCCATGTTACAGTTTTTTTCTATTCACCCATCTATAATGCTTATCCATATAATATTCCACTCTCTCAATAAATGTGTTTTTTAAGATATCAATGGGTGGTGGTGGCTTCAGTTAGTTAGTATTTCCTAATGGGTTAACTAAATAACTCATTTATTCTACCACATAATATAATGCCTGAGGCATGTCTAATGGGAAATATATGGTGGAAGTTAAGATGTCCTCTAACAAATCCTTATTGTTAAAATTTAACAAGTAAATTTGGGGCAATAGAATTCTCATTTTGCTTTAAGTTATATTTAATACTTAATTGCTTAGTATATCCTTTCTTAATAAGACCATATATGAAAATCCCTATCACCCTTTTACTCTATACTATTTATTCTCAGTTTTCAACTCTCCCTTAAAAAATTGTCCATTACTAATCCTAACATTTTAAAAATTTACTCCTAAGAAAGCACTATTTTGGTAGCTTATGTGTTAGAAAATGCTACTGACCTGTTCAATTCCCATTGTCTTTTTTTTTCCCTTAGTAAAAGAACCCAGGACCTCTTGTACCAAAGTGTGGATATACAACTAAGCTGTAACCAATGTGATATAAGCAAAATTATTTCTGGTACTTTGAGAAGAATTCCAAAGGGAGTTGACTCTGCTAGAAGGTACATCCATGTTGACATTCACTTTTTTCTTCCTCTTGTCCCTGAATCATCTATCTTAGATGACACAGCCTTGAGGATGAAAGGCAATGCCAACAAGCAGAAGGAAAAAAGATATATAGATATGCAAGTTTTGTGGTAATTGTGGAAATTCCATACTAACCCTATACTGGCAACCTAAAGATTTCTATTACATGAAAGAGAAATAAACTCATGTTTACAGCTACTGTTATTTTGAGTTTTCTGTTTAATGCAGCTGAACATGGTCCTACTGGATACCAAATAAGGCATACAATGCAGTTCATGTAGACGATATAAGCATTTCTACTGTTTTTTTGTGCTATTGTTCACTACTTCTCTTGCACTAGAAAAAATTCTTAGAGTAGCTTCAAATTTTTTTATTTTTCTGTGCAAACCTGCAAGTGGCATGATTCCTTCAAAGCCAATAGGCCTAGAAAATGAGATTTGCTTTTAAAAATGAGACAAAATAAGCAAACAAAAAGACAATCAAAAACCTGCCATCCATAAGCCCAAACTAAGGAGAGAGCTACAGACATTCAAACAGGAAAAATGCCTACAGTTTTTGTTGTTGTTGTTGTTGTTTTACATAAGTGAAAATAATCTATCTGTTATCCATTCTTCCTCCAATTTTCTTCTTCTCTTCCTACTATTAAAATCTATGGCTCTTTTCTGTTTTCCTAGTTAGTTTTAGTATTCTATATCATAAATCTTCTTTTGTTGATACTTTATGTACTATTGTGTTCTAATTTTCAAACTACCTGCTATAGTGTGAACAGAAAACTTTTACTATTTCACTTACCTGTCCCCCCAAAAATGTATCTCCCACTTGAATAAGTGACCTTCCACTTCTATTGTGAATTGTAAAATAAGTATGCATTTCTTTTAGGCTCCTCAGAGCAGCTTTTTATTTCCATCTTTCTGTACAACACTTATAGTGATTTCTTTGGGGGCCATTCTTTTCTCTCTTTGTTGAATAACATACTTATTTTTCTTTTCTAAAATATTCTTCTGAAATTTTAAACCATGTTTTTATATTTTTTCTCTAATCACCTTACCATAGGATATTTACTTGAATAGCTTTAGCTTCAAAAATAATGTATTTTTCAGTAGCAACTTTTGAAAATACCATGTATGTTTTATTTTTGTCATCCATTTCATTTCATCTCATTTCAATGCGCATGCATTTCCAACAATGTATGTGATCAGCCTTGTTAAGGTACTGAGAGTAACACAGGAGTATTAGAGCTATGGTTACAGCCTTCTAGAAACCTATAATTTGGTTAAAGGCAAAAGACATAAGCATGTGAAATGAATGAATAATACCATATAGCTTATGGACAAATGTCAAAATGAATAGCATAATCCTTAAGGGTTGTTTGTTTTTTAGGATTTTAGCAAAATCTTACAGTTGCTCCTATCCAAATGCCTTAAGATGGTAGGAATCAGTGTATAATGTTGCTACTCTATTGTGATCTATTTTGTCTACAAACACTTCCAGTGAGAGTGCCCAAATGCTTCCCAGTGCAATCTATGTCATCTTTGGACAACGTCAAGTGTTTGAAAGTCCCATCCTAAGCCAAAATTCATCATCTTCAAGCTTCTGCCTATTAATTTAAGGCCAAACCCTTTTCCTAACATTTATGATATCTAGAACAAGAATAGAAATGGAAGCTCATTTATCATATGTTTGCATGTTCTAAAAGTATAAATCAAGCTAAGCAAACTTTGAAGATAAATATTCTTTTATATTGATAAAGATATGGGGTAGAAACAAATAGAGAAAAGACAATTTCTTGAGAAACTTAAGAAATCATTTTTAGGAGTTACTGACTACTAAAGTTCTAATGAAAATATTATTCTAACTAGATTTTTAAATGGAACCTAAATTATATAACAGCAGTTAGATTGTTTGAGTATTTTTATCCTCAATGTGCTCTCTATTGAGTTTTTAACATTAATTTACTTGTGTGGCCCTTTTCTGGTTATGGAGTGGGACCTAATTAATCAAGAATATTAATTTATATATAATTCGTTTTATTCCATCTAATAAAATATACAAATTATAAGTAAAATATTTTTATTAGTATGAAATGCTTTTGAATTTTGTCATTTTATTGAGTAATGAATGTTTTATTTTTTGAATATTTTATTTTTCACTTTCTTTGAAATATTCACTAACAATTCTGAATAGTTTTTAATTTTTATATTTTTAATTAAGTTTGGCTGAACATTTTAAGGACACTGGACATTTTTCTCATTTATATAATAGATAACAAGATGGTCCAATTTCCTGGTCTCCTACAAATTATCCATTCAAAGAATGTAGGCTTGCCACACATGTTTTAAATAAGCATTATCCTTAGCCTAGATACCACTGTCAATTATTAAACTTTTATTATTGCCTCTGGGGAAAGATTAAAGGAAAAGCAGAAACATAGCTGACAGTTTGGCTATCACATCTGGAATAAATGAAAAGCGTGGCCTGAATCCATCAGGGAAGATTAGGTAAATGTGAGAAAATTACTAATGTCCTTTCACACATGTAAATTCAAACTAGTTCTTAAGGTATCAAACTTTGATCAGACAACACATATTTATTGGTTACTACTTAATGATACAAAATAAGAATGGGGACAAGTGATATGATGTCATCCATGAGGCTATTCTACAAGTGATTAGAAAAGTAAGAAAGTATCAATGTACAGATTGTGTTAATTAGGATCAGACATTTTAAGTCAAACTATGTTGGTGGGAATTTGGGTTGGTGTGATACAAGGACAGTCATTGTTGTGAGATAAAACCCCACTAATTCCAAAAAGTAAATTATTCCACAGAAATAAAATTAGTATTCACTTTTCTCCAGGCATTGGTTAGTCAATTTCGTATGCTTTGATCAAACTATCAGTCTGTAGGAAGCATAATGAGCTGGACATTTTATTTTACAAATTATTGAACTAAGATTCAGAGTTGTTCATGGATACAGAATTTGAACACAAGTTGCTTGATTGTTCCACATGATACAGAATTATAATGTGAAGTTCAACTTCTGTAAGTTACTTTATATATTTATATGCATACATATATGTATATATTTATTTATCATAATTTTATGCATATATATAAAATTTGGATAAACTAAATATTTTTGTGTGACAATGAAGATTAACTGTTTATACTTAGTCTCTTGCTATTCCTAGAATGATCAGAAATAAAATCTGTTTTCATTTATCACTAAAGGAAATACAGTTATATAATATAGTCCACCTCTACTTCCTCACTGCAGGTATACTAATGGAGGCTAACCTATCTCTGATGTATGGAAAGCACATACATTCAAGGTTTTTATAAATGGCTTCTCTACAAGCCTTACTATTTAAATAGAATCACTGCTACAGGTGTGAAGGAGTGCTTTCAATTTGCACCCTTCAGTTCCTAGAAATAGGTATTTTGGCTACAGTAAAAACAGCAAATTGCATTTATCTTTAGTCAATTATATACAAATTCCTAAAGAACAGGAGTCCATTTTTTTCTAGCTGCCTACAACTAAGTATCATTTTCTATATATTGCTAGATATCTAGTATATAGATATTACTTGTCTTCTTCCAACAGCTTTCTGACTTAGCAGAATGTATGGTCAAAGGTATACTTACAAAAATGATATTACCAGTTTCTACTCTTTAGTAAAACTATGGACTATATTAGGATTTAATGCCTTTTGCCATTATAACGTACTCTTTAAAGAAATTCTATGATCCTATCCAAGTTACAACTTTGCATTTAGTAAGCATGTCTCTTTAGACTACTCAATCTGTTACATGTCACAGTTTCTCATTCTTTGTTTGTGATCCATGATCCTGATACTTTTAAAAAGAGTACTGGTTAGGTACTCCCATTATATCTGGGAATATGTGATATCTATTTATCTTATTACTAGCTATGTTAACACTCATCACTTGGTAAGGTGATGTCTATTCTGTTTCTTCACTGTGAGTTTACAATTTGTTCCTTTTTAATTAAGAAATTTAGGGGGTGATATTTTGAGGTTACACAAATATTTTATTTCTCCTTAACATCTGCCTACTAATTTTAGCATTCATTGATGGATCTTGCCTTCAGCAATTACTACTATGTTGTTCTAATGAGAGTTTTCTATTTCCTTTGTTGCTTCTACATTTATTGATTGAAATTATTGTATAAGGAAAACTTGGCTTTCTGTCACATTTATTCAACTTAAAAAAAATTTGTGTCCTATGGCTATTTACATTATTCTGAAAGTTATAATCCCTAATTTTCTATATTTATTTTGTTTCTCAAATTGTTACAATTTGGGTCATCAGGAGCTCTTTTAGATTGGCCCCTCTGTTCTTTTGACATGCTCCAATATTTTTTATCAATTTTAATTACTTCCTTACTATATTGCACCACAATATACTCTAGGCTCATCTTGTATTTTCTTGCCTCATCTTTGAAATAAACCACTTCTTCAAGGATTACTAGTGCTTTTTATTAGAGAATGTTATTTAAAAACCATAATCTGGGAGCTAAGTCTGCTGATTGATGATGGGATGTCACTGCTTCTAGGTCTTCTCAGTAAATGGAAATAGAAAACACCTAACAGTTTTTGACTTCAAAAACTTTTATGCTGTCTCCTTGTAGTAAAATCCTTCGCTAATCAAAAACTCTAGCAATAACTTAATTGTTTTCCATGCCTTTATCTTTTCCACAATGCCACATGCACTTAAAATTCACCCATGTTGTTTGAATCTATAGTCTTCTTTTTCTATTGCTGAGTAGTAATCTACTGTGTGGATACACCATAGTTTGTTTATTCATTCTCTACCATAAGAACACCTCAATTATTTTCAGTTTTTAGTAATCATAAATAAAGCTGCTATAAAAATCCATATACAGGTTTTGGGGAAAACATACGTTTTAATTTCACTTGGAAAAAAACTTAGGAGCAGGGTCACTTGGGCATATGATAAATATATGTTTAAATTATGAGAAACGGCCCTTTTTTTCCAAAGTAACTGTGTGATTTTCCTCCCAAAAGCAATATATGAGAGTTCCAGTTATTCTACATACTCACCAATGTATAGCCTTATTAGGTTTTTTGTTTTGTTTTGGTTTGGTTTTTATTTTGCCATTCTGATGAGTTTTAATGAACTATCATGATTTTAATTTGCATTTCCAGAGTGACTAATGGTGACAACCACTTTTTCATATGCTTATTTTCCAACCATGTACTTTCTTTGTTCAGATATTTTGCCTGCAGGAGGGGAATGGTGAAGGACAGGGGATGAGTTTCTTTCACTCAAATTTTAAGAGTTCTTTATAAATTCTGGATAAAATTCCTGTATATTATCCATTTAAGCTATTTACCTTTAATAAGATGTTTAATATGGTTGAATTTAAATCTACTAAATTGCTACTTGTTTTCTGTTTGTTCCATATGGCATCCCTGATAACAGTCTAATAGACTGTTAGAAGACTCTCTCACTCTCTCTCTCCATATTTCTGAGATCAACTACTAAAAATTTAAAAGAATTATAACCAATAAAAATCCAATAATTGAGATAAAATTGAATCACAAAAAATGAATTCATCCCAGGCAAGGATAAAAAGGGAAAAAGAACCAAAATATGTGGATGAATATTTATTTCAGCACCATTTTTTAAAATGTATTTTCTGTCCCCATTTGATGGTTTTGTTGCCTTTGTTGAAAATCAAATTACTCTGTGAATGTTGGTTTATTTCTGGACTATATTTTTCTCTACTAATTTATTTTTATATTCTCATGAGAGGTTACTTCTTTCTTGATTAATCTTGCTTCCTAATACATTTTTAAGTTGGGTAATATAACGTCCTTGTTTTTCTGTTTTCAAGATCACTTGCTCAACCATTGATGGTGGTGAAGTAGAGAGATGTGGAATGAATCCCTCTCCACAGATGCATTGGGAATGCACCAAAAGATGCAATAATTCCCACAGAGAACAAACTGAACACCAGCAGACAACCTTGGACACCACAAAGGACCACAAGGATCCTGACATAACTGGTAGGGAGGCATCTACAATGGCTTGAAGAGGGTGAAGTGGCTGAGCTGTGGCAGATGGGAGGGAATGAGAAACACATGGAGGGTCCGCACCATAGCTCAGTGTTCCTGGCCTGAGACATTGATTTACAGTTGAACAGAGGGCCAAGGAGTGGGAGTGTGGGAACTGGAGAGCTCATTCAGGGTGAGAAAAATTGTTGCCAGTAAAGAGATGGACTGAGAGGACAAGAGGGAAGAGGTCCATAGCAAGGAGTGCCTGCCCTTGAGACCTGCTCAGCCATGATGGCAGCTGAATGCTGCTGGCTTATGGGCAGTGGGAAGGAGCCACTGACATAGCCTCTCTCTCTCTTTCAGCACCTGCAGCATGCAATGGAGGAACCCCTGTGGGCCATCTAAGGAACTCAGGGATAACAGGGACCCTCAGGCCCTTGGGCAGGGCTAGCTTAAAGCCTCTTGGAATGCCAGCAGGAGGGAGGCTGCTGAGACTAAAGAAGCCCAGAGAGAGGCCAAAATCTGAGACATTCTCTTTACACCTGAGCTGCTGGCATCTCTCTGCAGTGGGCACCACCACAGCCGACTGAGCCACCATGACCCAGGCAGGGCACCCCAGCAGAGGCATAGCTGGGGGAAGGAGCTGCACTTGGAGTTGATTTCCTGGCCTAAGGCACCAGTGTCCTTCTGCAACAGGCACCACCTGAGCCACCTGAGCCTCCATGACCCAGGCAGGGTGCCACAGCTCACTCACTTCCAGGGTAAGGAGACTTTAATGTACCCTCCCCCTCCCCACACACCAACAGTTACAGACAAACAATAAAGGAAGCTCAGCTGATCACAGAATAATACAAAAAATCTAAGGCAAGTGGAAGGAAACTTACAGCAGAGATTCTAAGGAAACAGAAATATTAGTACCAATTCTATTGAACTGGTCCATTTTTTTTTTTATTAATTACGATCTTAGTCCTAAAGGATGTACAAGTTTTATAACATATTTTTTATTCTATTTTTTATTCTATTTTTATTTTTAGCTTTTTTATATACTTCTATTTCTAGCTAAGTTTTTTGTACTACGGACTATATATCTCACCTACCTTCTTTCATCTCTATCATTTATACATTTCTATTTCTTTCTTTTTATTTGCACACTTCCAGTCACACTACAATCTTCTGTTCCCCTGTCTTCCATCCATTTTTAGTTTATTTTGTCTTAACATACTTAAAACCAACACTATTGATCTGCTCAGACTCCTTGCTCTATTCTCCAGATGACACACCACCGTGGTATTTAAAATTAGGTTATTGTCTTTATTGGAGGTCTTAGTACAATTGTCTAATTTCATACTGAGAATCTCCATTCTGTCTGGTGGTACTCTAGCTCTTTTCTATATTTGATCCTAGCTTTCAATATCTCCCTGGATGTGTGTTTGTATGTGTAAGGTGTTATTTGTTTGTTTGATTGATTTTGCTTAAGTTATTGCATTGTTCTGTCTTGGTTTTCAATTTCTGTTGGGTTTCTCTTTGAATATATGATAGCATACTGGGGTTCTTCTGTCAAGTCTTTCTAGTGCCTTATGTCCTAGTGGATTCAGTAATTGTGTCTCTTATACATGTATGTGTTTCCTAGACTTAGTATTTGTTTAACCCAACACTCGGCCATTAGTCTGGGGCTTGGACAGTCTTCTATAAACCCTCTATCACCAGAAAAAGCAATCCCAGAAGTTTGGACTACCATGAGGAAACAAAGAAACACCATGCAGGCAAAGGAGCAGGAAAGAAAAAAAGCTACAAGAACAAATAAATGAAAAGGAAATTGGAAAAATGCCTGAAAAATAATTCAGAGTAATGATAGTAAAAATGATACAAAATCTTGATAACAAAATAGAGAAAGTACAATAAACAGTTCATAAGAACTCAGAAGAACTAAGGAACAAACAAACAGCAATGGATAACAAAATAACTGAAATTAAAAATACTCTAGATGCTATAACCAGCAGAATGACTGAGGAGGAAGAACAAATAAGTGAGTTGGAAGACAGAATGGGGGAAATAACTGCCACAGACCAGGAAAAAGAAAAAAAAAAAGAAAAAAAAGAATAGAAGACAGTCTCAGAGACCTAAATGATAACATTAAATGTACCAACATTCGAATTATAGCCATCCCAGAAGAAGAATAAAAAAAGAAAGGGTCTGAAAAAATATTTGAAGAGGTTATAGTGGAAAATTTCCCCAACATGAGAAAGGAAACAAATAACCAAGTCCAAGAAGTGCAGAGAGTCCCATGCAGAATAAACACAAGCAGAAATACACCAAGGCACATATTAATCAAACTAATGACAATTAAACACAAAGAAAAATATTAAAAGCAGCAAGAGAAAAGCAACAAATAACATATAAGGGAAAACCCATAAGGATAAGAGCTGACCTTTCTACAGAAACTCTGCAGGCCAGAAGGGAATGGCAGGATATACAGAAAGTCCTGAAAGAGAGAAACATACAGCCAAGAATACTCTACCCAGCAAGAATCTCATTCAGATTTGATGGAGAAGTCAAAAGCTTTCCAGACAAGCAAAAGTTAAAAGAAATCAGCACCACCAAACCAGCCTTACAACAAGTGCTAAAGGAACTTCTCTAAGTAGGAAAGACAAGAAAAGGAAAACATCTACAAAAACAAATGCAAAACAATTAAGAAAATGGTAATAGGAACACACAAGTCAATAATCACCTTAAATGTAAATGGATTAAATGCTCCAACCAAAAGACACACACTGGCTGAATGGATACAAAAACAAGAACCTTCTATATGCTGCCTACAAGAAACCCACTTCAAACCAAGGGATACATATAGACTGAAAGTAAAGGGATGGAAAAAGATATTCCATGCAAATGGATGTCAAAAGAAAGCTGGAGTAGCAATACTCATATCAGACAAATTAGACTTTAAAGTAAAGGATATTACAAGAGACAAGGAAGGACACTACATAATGATCAAGGGATCCATTCAAGAAGAACATGTAACAATGGTAAATATCTATGTCCCTAACATAGGAGCCCCTCAATACATAAGGCAAATGCTAAGAGCTATAAAAGGGGACATCGACAGTAACACAATAATAGTGGGAGATTGAACACCCCACTTACATCAATGGACAGATCATCCAAACAGAAAATAAATAAGGACACACAAGCTTTAAATGACACATTAGACCATCTCGACTTAATTGATATTTATAGGACATTCCATCCAAAAACAACAGAATACACTTTCTCCTCAAGTGCAGACGGAGTATTTTCCAGGATAGATCACATCTTGGGTCACAAATCAAACCTTGGCAAATTCAAGAAAATTGAAATCATATCAAGCATCTTCTCAGACCACAATGCCATGAGACTAGATATCAATTACAGGAAAAAAAAAACTGCAAAAAATACAAACACATGAAGGCTAAACAATTCACTATCAAACAACTAAGAAATCACTAAAGAAATCAAAGAGGAAATCAAAAAATATCTAGAAACAAACATCAATGAAAACACAACAATCCAAAACCTATGGGACGCCGCGAAAGCAGTTCTAAGAGATAAGTTTATAGCAATACAGTCCTACCTTAAGAAACAAGAAAATTTTCAAATAAACAACCTAACCTTACACTTAAAACAATTAGAGAGAGAAGAACAAAGAAACCCCAAAGTGAGCAGAAGGAAAGAAATAATAAAGATCAGAGCAGAAATAAATGAAAAAAAAAGGAAGGAAGCAATAGCAAAAATTAATAAAGCTAAAAGCTGGTTCTTTGAGAAGATTAACAAAATTGATAAACCATTAGCCAGACTCATCAAGAAAAAAAGGGAGAAGATGCAAATCAACAGAATTAGAAATGAAAAAGGAGAAGTCACAATGGACACCTCAGAAATACAGAACATCATGAGAGACTACTACAAGCAACTATATGCCAATCAATTGGATAACCTGGAAGAAATGGATAAATTCTTAGAAAAATACAATCTTCCAAGACTGAACCAGGAAGAAATAGAAACTATGAACAGACCAATCACAGGTATGGAAATTGAGGCAGTGATTAAAAATCTCCCAACCCACAAAAGCCCAGGACTGGATGGATTCACACGTGAATTCTATAAAACATTAGAGAAGAGCTGACACCTATCCTTCTCAAACTCCTCCAAAATACTGCAGAAGGAGGAACACTCCCAAACTCATTCTACAAAGCCACCCTCACCCTGATACCAAAACCAGGCAAAGATGTCACAAAAAAAGAAAATTACAGACCAATATCACTGATGAATATAGATGCAAAAATCCTCAACAAAATACTAGCTAACAGACTCCAACAGCGCATTAAAAAATTCATACACCATGATCAAGTGGGGTTCATCCCTGCAAGGCAAGAATTCTGCAATATATGCAAATCAGTCTATGTGATACATGTTATCAACAAATTGAAGGATAAATCCATATGGTCATCTCAATAGATGCAGGAAAAGCTTTTGACAAAATTCAACATCCATTTATGATAAAATCTCTCCAGAAAATGGGCATAGAAGGAAATTACCTCAACATAATAAAAGCCATATATGAGAAACCAAAAGCCAACATCATTCTAAATGGGGAAAAACTGAAAGAATTCCATCCTAGAACAGGAGCAAGACAAGGGTGTCCACTCTCACCATTATTATTCAACATAATTTTGGAAGTTTTAGCCACAGCAATCAGAGAAAAAAAAGAAATAAGAGATATCCAAATTGGAAATGAAGAATTAAAATTGTCACTCTTTGCACGTGACATGATATTATCCATAGAAAACCCTAAAGACTCTACCAGAAAACTGCTAGCAGTAATTGATGAATTTAGTAAAGTAGCAGGATACAAAATTAATGCACAGAAATCTCTTGCATTCCTATACACTAACAACGGAAGAGCAGAAAGAGAAATTAAGGAAACTCTCCCATTCACCATTGCAACAAAAAGAATAAAATACGTAGGAATAAACCTGCCTAAGGAGGCAAAAGATCTGTATGCAGAAGACTTTAAGACATTGATGAAACAAATCAAAGATGACACAAACACATGGAGGGACATACCATGTTCCTGGATTGGAAGAATCAACATAGTGAAAATGACTGTACTACCCAAAGCAACATAAAGATTCAATGCAATCCCTATCAAAGTACCAATAGCAATTTTTAGAGAAATAGAACAAAATATCTTACAATATGTGTGGAAACACAAAAGATGTGGAATAGCCAAAGAAATCTTGAGAAAATAATTGGAGCTGGAGAAATCATTTTCTCTGATTTAAGACTATATTACAAAGTTACAGTAATCAAGAGAGTATGGTACTGGCATACAGACAGAAATATTGATCAATAGAACAGGATAGAAAGCCCAGAGATAAACCCATGCACATAAGATCACCTAATCTATGACAAAGGAGACAAGAATATACAATGAAATAAAGACAGTCTCTTCAATAAGTGATGCTGGGAAAACAGGACAGCTACATGTAAAAGAATAAAATTAGAACACTCCCCAACACCATACTCAAAAACAAACTCAAGAGTGATTAAAGACCCAAATATAAGTTCAGATAGTATAAAACTCTTAGATGAAAACATACAAAAACGCTCTTTGACATTAATTGCAGCAAGGTCTTTTTTGATCGAACTGCTAAAGTAATGACAATAAAAACAAAAATAAGCAAATGGGACCTAATAATACTTAAAAGTTTTTGCACAGCAAAGGAAACAATAAACAAGATGAAAAGACTACCCTCACAATGGGAGAAAATGTTTGTAAACAAATCAATGGAAAAAGGATTAATCTTCAAAATATACAAACAGCTCTTGCAGCTAAATATCAAAAAAAAAAAAAAAACTAATCAAAAATGGGCAGAAGACCTAAATAGACATTTCTCCGAAGAAGACATAGAGATGGTCAGCAAACACATGTAAATGTGCTCAGCATCACTCATTATTAGAGAACTGCAAATCAAATCTATGAGAGTATCACCTCACACTGGTCAGAATGGCCACAATCAAAAAGTCTACAAACAATAAATGCTGAGGAGGGTGTGGAGAAAAAGGAACCCTTTTACACTGTTGCTGGTAATGTAAATTGATACAGCCACTATGGAAAACAGTGTGGATGTTCCTTAAAGAACTAAAAATAAGTCTACTATGTAACCCAGCAATACCACTCCTGGGCATATACCCAGAGAAACCATAGTTCAAAAAGATGCATGCTCCACATTTTTCATTCCAGCACTATTTACAATAGTCAGGACATGAAATCAACCTAAATTTTTGTCAACAGAGAATGGATAAAGAAGATTTGGTACATATATACAATAAACTATTACTCAGCCATAAAGAGGAATGACATTAAGTCATTTGTAAACACATGGATGGAACTAGGGAGTATCATACTGAATGAAGTAAGGCAGAAAGAGAAAAACAAATGTTGTATATTAATGCATATATGTGGAATCTAGGAAAACCTTATAAATGATCTTATTTGCAAAGCAGAAATAGAGACATAGACATAGAGAACAAATATATAGATACCAAGAGGAAACGGGGGTGGTTGCAGGGATAGGGAGATTGGGTTTGACATATATACCCTATTGATTCTATGTATAAAATTGATAACTAATGACAATATACCCTACAGCACAGGGAACTCTACTTAATGCACTGTGGTCACCTAAATGTAAAAGAAATCCGAATAAGAGGGGAAATATGTTTACATACAGCTGATTCATCCTGCTGTACAGTAGAAAATAACACAACATTGTAAAACAACTATACTCTCTCAAAATTAATTTAAAATAAGTGAATTAGCAAATAATTACTTTGTCCATCACTACCATGCTAGACATTTGTAGGTGATTATTATTATTTCCTCAATTTTATAGATAAAGAAGTAGATGCTCAGAAAGTTTACATAAATTAGCAAGATCACACATCTAGGAAGTGGCAGAGCTGGGGTTCAAACCCATATGTGTTTCTAAATTCTATGGTTTTCCAACTATAGCATTATGGTTTATTGCTATTAAAAGAATATGTTGTTATTTGCGGGTTATTGGGAATGAAAAACAGATCAAGGGGAGTCATGAGTTGTTATCCAGCCAAGATGAAGATTCAAAAATTACTATAGAGATAAAAGTCTAAGCACACAGTCTAGGAGATCAAAGCCTTGACCTCAGTGCTCTTGAAAGAACACTACTAAGATACCAGAATTGAGGAAATAATTGTTAATTTTTCTTAGACCTTTTAATGCCATTATATCCATGTGATACATTCTCAGGGCCACAGTTATTGATAAAGAAGATGTGGCATATATATACAATGGAATATTACTCAGCTATAAAAAGGGATGAGATGGAGCTATATGTAATGAGGTGGATAGAACTACAGTCTGTCATACAGAGTGAAGTAAGTCAGAAAGAGAAAGACAAATATTGTATGCTAACTCACATATATGGAATCTAAAAATGGTACTGATGAACTCAGTGACAAGAACAAGGATGCAGATACAGAGAATGGACTGGAGAACTCGAGGTTTGTGAGGGGGCAGGGGATGAAGGGGAAGCTGAGACGAAGCGAGAGAGTAGCACAGACATATATATACTACCAACTGTAAAATAGATAGTCAGTGGGAAGTTGTTGTATAACAAAGGGAGTCCAATTCGAGGATGGAAGATGCCTTAGAGGACTGGGGCGGGGAGGGTGGGGGGGACTCGAGGGGGGTGGAGTCAAGGAAGGGAGGGAATACAGGGATATGTGTATAAAAACAGATGATTGAACTTGGTGTACCCCCCAAAAATAATAAATAAATAAATAAAATTATTAAAAAAATAAAATAAAATAAAGATAAAAAAATAAAATAAAAGAAAGCAGAAAAGTACAGGCTTGGCAGAAAAAAATTTTAATTTCAATGAAAGAGGGCAGAGATAGATGCTAAGATTACCTTAGATGCCCCTTTTTAATAATTGAGCTTTTGTTTTAGAATTCTGTGGACGTAACCACCGTGGCCTAGGTTGGACACAATCATTCTGAAAGTCCCAAAATGAGGAAGCAAATTAGCAAAATAATTTGGAGTTCTCAAAATTTTTCTTCCAATGCCAAGTCCTTAAATACATACATGTAAATATGTCATTTGGGGGGCATTTAGCAATAAAATATGTTGATAGTGTTAGAAGTTGAATAATGTACTAAATATGTCAGAATATATCATGTTAATAGTGATTTCCCCTATATTGTCTAAAATATATACAATTTTACATTCAAGCAATCTTCTTAGAACTAAATATTTTGTGAAAATTGTAAATAGAAATAAAAATTGAAAATATATCTATCACCCCCAAATTTCTTCATTCTCCTTTGCAATCTCTCCCTCCACCCTACCTCTACCTATCCCTTGACAACCACTGTTTTGTTCTTTTATTATAAACAAGATAGACACAGAGAGAGAAAGAGAGATAATAGATAAAAAGGGATAGATAGATAGATAGATAGATAGATAGATAGATAGATAGATGATAGATACAAAGATAGATAGACAGATACATAGTTAGATATAAAGATCCATGATCCATGTTATTGCATGTATCAGCAATCATACTCTATTGTATAGCTATATTGCAATTTGCTTATCCATTTACTTCTTCATGAACATGTGAATTGATTTTGGTCTTTAAAAATAAAGGCTGTTAATGTACACTTCTTTTTATGGACATGTGCTTTCATTTATCTTGGGTATACCTAAGAGTGGAATGATTGGATCACATGATAGGTGTAGGCTTCCCTCTTTAAGAAACTGCTAAGTTGTTTTCCAAAGTGGTTATGCCATTGCACATTCCCTGGAGTAGTTTATGGGAGTTCTAGTTCCTCCACATTATTTTGAAAAATCTGTAGGATCACTATTTTTATTTTTATTTAATATGTATATTAATCCACCATGGTGGTTTCAATTTGCATCTGCCTAATGGGTAATGATGTTGAGCACTTTTTCATGTGTCTATTTACCATCCATATATGTTTTCATCCTGAAATATTCTCAGACTTTGTTATGGAGGAAGTCAAATTTCATGACAACAATTTGATTCTTTCATGTCTTGTTTTCAGATTTGTTAGAAAGAAATAGGGTGGCATTTAATCTAGGGCTAGTAATTCTTCAATTGTGAGGAAAGATGCTTTTTAGTAGTCTACCATATGCTCCAGGTTTTCCAGTCTGGCAGCGGAATAGGCACTGTTTTCGTACCTGTGTGACCTTCCAATCCTGTTTTTCTATTCCTTTTTGGTGTTTCTTTCCTTGGCCTAGGATAAGATTCCTCACATATAGATGTGATAAATGCTTGAGGGAGATCCTCTTCATATCTCAGGAGTTCTCTCTCTGTGCTGCTCTTTCCTCTCTGGTGCATGGCTCTGCAAATTCTATCTGCCTTGTTCTCCCTGGACTCTCAACCCCACCTCTTTAATTGAGAGTGCTTCAGCTTCACCTGGGATGCCCCTCTCTGTTACTAAGGCATGTAAACTCTCTCAAGACAGTAAGCTGGGTCTATCATAGGGCTCACCTCATTCATGTCTCATCTCTCAGATATCATGGTCCTCCATTGCCTATGCCTTGAAAATGTTGTCCATTTTTTTTAGTTGCTTATGGCGAGAGGGTAAATCTGGTCACTGTTACTCTTTGTTGACTCCTTGCGAAAATGCCCTGTTCCCCTCATTCAAGGGACTCAACAGCTATTACTAATTATGTCTACTTACCAATCTAATATCAGTAGCTGCTGCCAATGGGAGATGAGTTGAAGAGAGTAATAATTACGTAAAGTGAAAAGAAACAAGTGAGATAAGTTAAAGCATGACTGCCGACTGCCTTAACTTCTACCATTCTATTTTCACTCCAATTGTTGACTAACAGCTATTTCTTTGAATGTAACACTATGTTTTATTTAACACAAAATGTTTAGGTTTCATTGATGTGTTTAATTTCATTGGAATCAGGGATAAAAATAAAAAAATATGTTCAAGAGTCATAATGCAAAGAAGGAAAAACATCTCATTAATTCTTAGAGATAAAAAAGCATCACAATTTTGGCAAAACTCCAAATAAAATGGAAATTAACAAAAATATTTTAGAGATTTTAATAATCCAAGGCTCAGAGAAGAATAAAAATAAACTTGCATTATGACTGTAAGGAATATGCATAAAACACAATAATATATAAATGTTATAAGGAAAGAAATGGAAAATTTTATTATTAATGAATTATAAAGTTGGTTTAGCCATATTGATATCTGACCAAATAGAGTTTAAAGTACATGGTATTATTAGAAAGAGGATCACTGCATTATAATACAAATGTTCAATTAGAAATAATCAAGATAAAGACAGATACAGGATGAAATTAACAACTTAGAGGTAGATTAAACAAATCTTAAAGACAATGAACAGGACTAGGATATAATAACCCACAAGGGTGTGGTATAGTTTTCCACTGAAAAAAAATTCTTTCTATAGTTACTCCCCTTTTTGATCAAAGGTAACCAAAGTAAGATTATTCTTGTTCACAGAGTAAGTCTGGTCTCTTTAGATTTTGGCTGGTTGTTTACATATGTAAACCAAGAATGGTAATTGATCACAAAAACTTTTTAAGTTTGTTTTGCTGAAACTTTTTCTAAGGAATCTCAGATGAGACTTTTAAAAACCTCTCAAGGTTAGGAATCCAAATCAAAACTTACCATCAGACTTCATCTGCAATACCTATAGACTTGGGTAAATTCTTTCTTCTTAAGGTCCTCCAAATGGCCAAAGTTTCCTGACTCTGATATGAAGTGACCTTCCTTATTCATTTCTAAGGCAGGGGAGCAGGTTGCTTTTTCCAAGAGAGATTTGAAAGCATTGGATCTATAAAATCAACTTAGGTCCTTAAAAATATCTGGTCACATCATTCTCAAATATGGCATTCCAGTTGAAGCCTTGGTTACATAACCAATGTTTTCAATTATGTTCTGTTACAAGAAAGACAGATCTTATTAAACTTATGCAAAAAATTATATTGCCATGAAAGTGAGAATATTAAATAAGAATTTCCAGATTCTGGAGGGACCAGAAAGAGAGAAAATCTAAAAGTTTCATGTCATTTACAAAAGTATGATATGTTAGTTGATACATATTATAGATAATTTCAAAGCAGAGAGAAAGGGGTTCCTCATATCCAAAACAATAACCCACCAGAAAAAGCATAACTATCCTTTATCAATTCAGTCCCATGAAATTAATTATTCTCTGTTTGATCTAGGATTAGCAGTTCCATGAAACCATCAGCTTCTCCACTAGAGTTCTGGAAGTCCTTATTCAGTACAATGGTATGGTTTCAAAGCTATTTAAGCAATGCCATCACAAGCTGCGTCCCAGAGAACCTTGGGATACTCTTTATATGTTTGCTCAAACAAATAACTTTAAGCCTGAAACATAACCCAGATTAATAGAGTATACTGAGAATCTTCAGAGTCAAAATATGTCCTTGCCATGCTTCAACAGATATCATATTAAGCACTGGCTAAGGAGTGAGAGTCACCAATGGATTCCCCCTTTTTTTAAGAACTTGTATTGAGATATAATTGACATACAATAAACTGCATATATTTAAAGCATACAATTTGATATCTTTCCTATTAGTAATGTATATATGGCAATCCCAATCTCCCAATTCATCCCACCACAACCCACCTCCCCCATTTCCCCCCCTTGGTGTCCATATATTTATTCTCTACATCTGTATATTTCTGCCTTGCAAACTGGTTGATCTGTACCATTTTTCAAGGTTCTGCATATATGCGTTAATATATGACATTTGTTTTTCTCTTTCTGACTTACTTCACTCTGTATGACAGTCTCTAGGTCCATCCATGTCTCCACAAATATCCCAATCATGTTCCTTTCTACAGATGAGAAATATTCCATTGTATACAAGTACCACATCTTCTTTGTCCACTCATCTGTTGATGGACATTTAGGTTGCTCCCATGACCTGTCTATTGTAAATAGTGCTGCAATGAACATTGGGGTACATGTGCCTTTTTGAATGATGGTTTTCTCTGGGTATGTGCCCAGTAGTGGGATTGTTGGGTCATATGACAATTCTATTTTTAGTTTTTCAAGGAAACTCCATATTGTTCTCCATAGTGTCTGTATCAATCTACATTCCCACCAACAATGAAGGAGCGTTCCCTTTCCTCCACACCCTCTCCAGCATTTATTGTTTCTAGATTTTCTGATGATGTCCATTGTTACTGGTGTGAGGTGATACCTCATTGTAGTTTTGATTTGCATTTCTCTAATAATTAGGGATGTTGAGCAGCTTTTCATGTGCCTCTTGGCCACCTGTATGTCTTCTTTGGAGAAATGCCTATTTAGGTCTTCTGCCCATTTTTTGATTGGGTTGTTTGTCTTTTTTGATATTGATCTGCATGAACTGTTCATATATTTTGAAGATTAATCCGTTGTCTGTTGATTCATTTGCAAATATTTTCTCCCATTCTGAGGGTTGTCTTTTCGTCTGGTTTATAGTTTGCTGTGCAAAAGCTTTTAAGTTTTATTTGGTCCCACTTATCTGTTTTTGTTTTTATTTCCATTAGTCTAGGAGGAGGGTCAAAAAGATCTTGCTGTGATTTATGTCGAAGAGTGTTCTTCCTATGTTTTCCTCTAGGAGTTTTATAGTGTCTGGCCTTACATTTAGGTCTTTAATCCATTTTGAGTTTATTTTTGTGTATGGTGTCAGGGAGTGTTCTAATTTCATTCTTTTATGTGTAGCTGTCCAGTTTTCCCAGCACAACTTATTGAAGAGGCTGCCTTTTCTCCATTGTATATCCTTGCCTCCTTTGTCATAGATTAGTTGACCATACTTTACCTCTGGGCTTTTTATCC